>NC_056448.1:50510163-50632663 GCF_018296145.1 Oncorhynchus tshawytscha
TTTATATACATTTTATTTTTATTTTCCATCAACTCATCTTCAAAACACTCTCCTGCAACCCGCCTCACCAATTTATATTTATAAAAAAGTATTATTTACCTCAAATCTGTAATCCTCCAAGAAGCTAGCCAGAAACTCCAAGAAGCTAGTCTGAAACTAGCCAGAAGCTAATCCAGAAGCTAATCAGAAGCTAGTTCAGAAGCTAGTTAGCTTCTTTACTGGCAAATCGTTAGTATTCAGCTAACCACGGTTTGTGGTCATCAGCTATCCTTTAGCTCGAAAATCTATTGCCAGTTCTGTAAGGCGCTGCGCGGCTCGGAACGGAACATACCGGACCAATTATTCTCTCCATGTCCCTGGATTTCGACTGCTCTCTGGACATTCATAACCGGATCTCACAGCTAGCTAGCTGCTATCCGTGTGACTATCGGCCTTCGTCGATTCCGGAGCAAACATCAATTATTCCGGAGCTAGCCAGCTCCGTCAATCACTCCTGAGTTCCATCAATCACTCCTGGGCTGCAGTCACCTATCCGGACCCGTTTTACTGCCTACGCGGAGCCCCACCGCGCCTTCACAACTGGACTGCCGACGTTATCTACCCGAAGGAGATCCGGCTGGCTCCTCCGTCGCGACGATACCTGAACGCCCATCTGCGGCCTGCTAACCGTTAGCTGTCTTACCGGCTGCTATCTGAATAGACAATCGGACAATTGATTTATTTTTATTATTATTATGTTTTCTTCTTGGGCCTCTATAACTATATCTATTGTTTTTATTTTTGTTGTTGTTGTGTGATTTGGGTTAATCCCCTCTACCACACGGAACCCCACTAATCTACTGACGGAACGCAAGAGGTGGCTAACAACAGACCTCCATCCTATGCTAGCTTGCTACCGATGGCCTGGCTAGCTGTCTAAATCGCCGTGACCCCCAACCAACCTCTCCACTCACTGGACCCTTTTGATCACTCGACTAAGCATGCCTCTCCTTAATGTCAATATGTCTTGTCCATTGCTGTTCTGGTTAGTGTTTATTGGCTTATTTCACTGTAGAGCCTCTAGTCCTGCTCACTATACCTTATCCAACCTATTAGTTCCACCACCCACACATGCAATGACATCTCCTGGTTTCAATGATGTTTCTAGAGACAATATCTCTCTCTTCATCACTCAATACCTAGGTTTACCTCCACTGTATTCACATACTATGATACCTTTGTCTGTACATTATACCTTGATGCTATTTTACCCCCCCCCCAGAAACCTCCTTTTACTCTATGTTCCAGACGTTCTAGACGACCAATTCTCATAGCTTTTAGCCGTACCCTTATTCTACTCCTCCTATGTTCCTCTGGCGATGTAGAGGTGAATCCAGGCCCTGCAGTGCCTAGCTCCACTCCTATTCCTCAGACGCTCTCTTTTGACGACTTCTGTAACCGTAATAGCCTTGGTTTCATGCATGTTAACATTAGAAGCCTCCTCCCTAAGTTTGTTCTATTCACTGCTTTAGCACACTCTGCCAACCCGGATGTTCTAGCTGTGTCTGAATCCTGGCTTAGGAAGACCACCAAAAATTCAGAAATTTTAATTCCAAACTACAACATTTTCAGACCAGATAGAACTGCCAAAGGGGGCGGTGTTGCAATCTACTGCAAAGATAGCCTGCAGAGTTCTGTCCTACTATCCAGGTCTGTACCCAAACAATTTGAACTTCGACTTTTAAAAATCCACCTCTCTAAAAACAAGTCTCTCACCGTTGCCGCCTGCTATAGACCACCCTCTGCCCCCAGCTGTGCTCTGGACACCATATGTGATTGCCCCCCATCTGTCTTCAGAGTTCGTGCTGCTAGGCGACCTAAACTGGAACATGCTTAACACCCCAGCCATCCTACAATCTAAACTTGATGCCCTCAATCTCACACAAATTATCAATGAACCTACCAGGTACCTCCCCAAAGCCTTAAACACGGGCACCCTCATAGATATCATCCTAACCAACTTCCCCTCTAAATACACCTCTGCTGTCTTCAACCAAGATCTCAGCGATCACTGCCTCATTGCCTGCATCGGTAATGGGTCAGCGGTCAAACGACCTCCACTCATCACTGTAAAACGCTCCCTGTAACACTTCTGCGAGCAGGCCTTTCTAATCGACCTGGCCGGGGTATCCTGGAAGGATATTGATCTCATCCCGTCAGTAGAGGATGCCTGGATATTTTTTTTAAATGCCTTCCTAACCATCTTAAATAAACATGCCCCATTCAAGAAATTTAGAACCAGGAACAGATATAGCCCTTGGTTCTCCCCAGACCTGACTGCCCTTAACCAACACAAAAACATCCTATGGCGTTCTGCATTAGCATCGAACAGCCCCCGTGATATGCAGCTGTTCAGGGAAGCTAGAAACCATTAAACACAGGCAGTTAGAAAAGCCAAGCCTAGCTTTTTCAAGCAGAAATTTGCTTCCTGCAACACTAACTCAAAAAAGTTCTGGGACACTGTAAAGTCCATGGAGAATAAGAACACCTCCTCCCAGCTGCCCACTGCACTGAAGATAGGAAACACTGTCACCACCGATAAATCCACCATAATTGAGAATTTCAATAAGCATTTTTCTACGGCTGGCCATGCTTTCCACCTGGCTACTCCTACCCCGGTCAACAGCACTGCACCCCTAACAGCAACTCGCCCAAGCCTTCCCCATTTCTCCTTCTCCCAAATCCATTCAGCTGATGTTCTGAAAGAGCTGCAAAATCTGGACACCTACAAATCAGCCGGGCTAGACAATCTGGACCCTTTCTTTCTAAAATGATCTGCCGAAATTGTTGCCACCCCTATTACTAGCCAGTTCAACCACTCTTTCGTGTCGTCTGAGATTCCCAAAGATTGGAAAGCAGCTGCGGTCATCCCCCTCTTCAAAGGGGTGGACACTCTTGACCCAAACTGCTACAGAGCTATATCTATCCTACCGTGCCTTTCTAAGGTCTTCGAAAGCCAAGTCAACAAACAGATTATCGACCATTTCGAATCTCACCATACCTTCTCTGCTATGCAATCTGGTTTCAGAGCTGGTCATGGGTGCACCTCAGCCACGCTCAAGGTCCTACACGATATCTTAACCGCCATCGATAAGAAACATTACTGTGCAGCCGTATTCATTGATCTGGCCAAGGCTTTCGACTCTGTCAATCACCACATCCTCATCGGCAGACTCGACAGCCTTGGTTTCTCAAATGATTGCCTCGCCTGGTTCACCAACTACTTCTCTGATAGAGTTCAGTGTGTCAAATCGGAGGGTCTGCTGTCCGGAGCTCTGGCAGTCTCTATGGGGGTGCCACAGGGTTCAATTCTTGGACCGACTCTCTTCTCTGTATACATCAATGAGGTCGCTCTTGCTGCTGGTGAGTCTCTGATCCACCTCTACGCAGACGACAACATTCTGTATACTTCCGGCCCTTCTTTGGACACTGTGTTAACAACCCTCCAGGCAAGCTTCAATGCCATACAACTCTCCTTCCGTGGCCTCCAATTGCTCTGAAATACAAGTAAAGCTAAATGCATGCTCTTCAACCGATCGCTACCTGCACCTACCCACCTGTCCAACATCACTACTCTGGACGGCTCTGACTTAGAATACGTGGACAACTACAAATACTTAGGTGTCTGGTTAGACTGTAAACTCTCCTTCCAGACCCATATCAAACATCTCCAATCCAAAGTTAAATCTAGAATTGGCTTCCTATTTCGCAACAAAGCATCCTTCACTCATGCTGCCAAACATACCCTTGTAAAACTGACCATCCTACCAATCCTCGACTTTGGCGATGTCATTTACAAAATAGCCTCCAATACCCTACTCAACAAATTGGATCCAGTCTATCACAGTGCAATCCGTTTTGTCACCAAAGCCCCATATACTACCCACCATTGCGACCTGTACGCTCTCGTTGGCTGGCCCTCGCTTCATACTCGTCGCCAAACCCACTGGCTCCATGTCCTCTACAAGACCCTGCTAGGTAAAGTCCCCCCTTATCTCAGCTCGCTGGTCACCATAGCATCTCCCACCTGTAGCACACGCTCCAGCAGGTATATCTCTCTAGTCACCCCCAAAACCAATTCTTTCTTTGGCTGCCTCTCCTTCCAGTTCTCTGCTGCCAATGACTGGAACGAACTACAAAAATCTCTGAAACTGGAAACACGTATCTCCCTCACTAGCTTTAAGCACCAACTGTCAGAGCAGCTCACAGATTACTGCACCTGTACATAGCCCACCTATAATTTAGCCCAAACAACTACCTCTTTCCCAACTGTATTTAATTTAAATTTATTTATTTATTTTGCTCCTTTGCACCCCATTATTTTTATTTCTACTTTGCACATTCTTCCATTGCAAAACTACCATTCCAGTGTTTTACTTGCTATATTGTATTTACTTTGCCACCATGGCCATTTTTGCCTTTACCTCCCTTCTCACTTCATTTGCTCACATTGTATATAGACTTGTTTATACTGTATTATTGACTGTATGTTTGTTTTACTCCATGTGTAACTCTGTGTCGTTGTATCTGTCGAACTGCTTTGCTTTATCTTGGCCAGGTCGCAATTGTAAATGAGAACTTGTTCTCAACTTGCCTACCTGGTTAAATAAAGGTAAAATAAAAAATAAAAAGAAATAAAAAATTAACAGAGTACCTACACCTTGTTATAAACAGAGTACCTACACCTTGTTGTAAACAGAGTACCTACACCTTGTTGTAAACAGAGTACCAACACCTTGTTGTAAACAGAGTACCTACACCTTGTTATAAACAGAGTACCAACACCTTGTTATAAACAGAGTACCAACACCTTGTTATAAACAGAGTACCTACACCTTGTTATAAACAGAGTACCAACACCTTGTTATAAACAGAGTACCAACACCTTGTTATAAACAGAGTACCTACACCTTGTTATAAACAGAGTACCTACACCTTGTTATAAACAGAGTACCTACACCTTGTTATAAACAGAGTACCAACACCTTGTTATAAACAGAGTACCTACACCTTGTTATAAACAGAGTACCTACACCTTGTTATAAACAGAGTACCAACACCTTGTTATAAACAGAGTACCAACACCTTGTTATAAACAGAGTACCTACACCTTGTTGTAAACAGAGTACCAACACCTTGTTGTAAACAGAGTACCAACACCTTGTTGTAAACAGAGTACCAACACCTTGTTATAAACAGAGTACCAACACCTTGTTGTAAACAGAGTACCAACACCTTGTTATAAACAGAGTACCAACACCTTGTTATAAACAGAGTACCTACACCTTGTTATAAACAGAGTACCAACACCTTGTTGTAAACAGAGTACCAACACCTTGTTGTAAACAGAGTACCAACACCTTGTTGTAAACAGAGTACCAACACCTTGTTGTAAACAGAGTACCAACACCTGTTTCAGTTCATGTCAATCACTGGCCTAAACATGCATTCAGATGCAAACCATAGCCAGTAGCAGAGAGGGGTTAGAAAGTGATATACACTACCATTCAAAAGTTTGGGGTCACTTAGTTTGGGGGTCACTTAGTTTGGGGGTCACTTAGTTTTGGGGGTCACTTCGTTTGGGGGTCACTTCGTTTGGGGTCACTTCTTAGTTTGGGGGTCACTTCGTTTGGGGGTCACTTGTTGATGAAAGAAAAGCTAATTTTTGTCCATTAAAATAACATGAAATTGAGCAGAAATACAGTGTAGACATTGTTAATGTTGTAAATTACTATTGTAGCTGGAAACGGCTGATTTTTTTTAATGGAATATCTACATAGACGTACAGAGGCCCATTACCAGCAACCATCACTCCTGTGTTCCAATGGCACGTTGTGTTAGCTAATCCAAGTTTAGTACAGTAAAGCCTAACAGTGCAGTTAAGCAGTAGTGTACAGTACTCTAATGCAAAGCAATCTGATCTGATTGGCCTCCAAATGTTTCAGCCTCAATGTGGTCTTTGGAACAGTAAACTCAAAATGTGCTTTTCTGTTCAATGGACAGGAAAAGGAGCAAAGCTCCCATTAAAACTTTGTAATTTTATTAAACAAGTTTAAAAGATTGATGTTTCAGCCTTCAATGGCCTTCTTCAGAATCAGTACCCTATTCTGTTTGAAAAATATAAGAAAGGGAATTGTTGCTAAGATACACAATAACAGGTTTTGGTAGACAGATGGTGCTCTTTGGTAAAAAAAAAGTATTTAATGACCAATTGAAAAAGTTATATCCCCATTACACTCAATAATTAGTCGTGCCACCTTTAGCTGCAATGACTGCAACCAACCACTTCCTGTAGTTGTTGATCAGTCTCTCACATCGCTGTAGAGGAATTTCTTCCCACACTGGCATGAAAAACAAATTTAACTCAGCTACATTTGTGGGGTTTCAAGCATAAACTGCTTGTTTCAAGTCCGAAAACAACATCTCAATTGGGATTAGGTTTGGCCTTTGACAAGGCCATTACAAAACCTCATGTGTTGCTTTTAGCCATTTCCATGTAGACTTGATTGTGTGTTTTGGATCATTGTCTTGCTGCATGACCCAGCAGGGCTTCAGCTCCCAGATGGCCTGACATTCTCCTGTAGAATTCTCTGACCCAAAATGTTTTAAAGATACTGTTCACAGCACTCGGGCTCCTGAGTGGCGCAGTGGTCTAAGGCACTGCATCTCAGCGCTAGAGGAGTCACTACAGACCCTGGTTAAGCGGTCTAAGACACTGCATCTCAGTGCTAGAGGAGTCACTACAGACCCTGGTTCAGCGGTCTAAGACACTGCCTCTCAGTGCTAGAGGAGTCACTACAGACCCTGGTTCAGTGGTCTAAGACACTGCATCTCAGTGTTAGAGGAGTCACTACAGACCCTGGTTCAGTGGTCTAAGACACTGCATCTCAGTGCTAGAGGAGTCACTACAGACCCTGGTTCAGAGGTCTAAGACACTGCCTCTCAGTGCTAGAGGAGTCACCCTGGTTCAGTGGTCTAAGACACTGACCCTGGTTCTACAGACCCTGGTTCAGTGGTCTAAGACACTGCATCTCAGTGCTAGGGGCGTCACTACAGACCCTGGTTCAGTGGTCTAAGACACTGCATCTCAGTGCTAGAGGTGTCACTACAGACCCTGGTTCAGTGGTCTAAGACACTGCCTCTCAGTGCTAGAGGAGTCACTACAGACCCTGGTTCAGTGGTCTAAGACACTGCATCTCAGTGCTAGAGGAGTCACTACAGACCCTGGTTCAGAGGTCTAAGACACTGCATCTCAGTGCTAGAGGCGTCACTACAGACCCTGGTTCAGCGGTCTAAGGCACTACATCTCAGTGCATCACTACAGACCCTGGTTCAGTGGTCTAAGACAGTGCATCTCAGTGCTAGGGGCGTCACTACAGACCCTGGTTCAGTGGTCTAAGACACTGCATCTCAGTGCTAGAGGAGTCACTACAGACCCTGGTTCAGTGGTCTAAGACACTGCCTCTCAGTGGAGTCACTACAGACCCTGGTTCAGTGGAGACACTGCATCTCACTACAGACCCTGGTTCAGACCCTGGTGGTCTAAGACACTGCATCTCACTGCATCTCAGTGCTAGAGGCGTCACTACAGACCCTGGTTCAGTGGTCTAAGACACTGCATCTCAGCGCTAGGGGCGTCACTACAGACCCTGGTTCAGTGGTCTAAGACACTGCATCTCAGTGCTAGAGGAGTCACTACAGACCCTGGTTCAGCGGTCTAAGACACTGCCTCTCAGTGGTAGAGGAGTCACTACAGACCCTGGTTCAGAGGTCTAAGACACTCCCTCTCAGTGCTAGAGGAGTCATTACAGACCCTGGTTCAGAGGTCTAAGACACTGCATCTCAGTGCTAGAGGAGTCACATACAGACCCTGGTTCACAGACCCTGGTTCAGACCCTGGTTCGGTCTAAGACACTGCATCTCAGTGCATCACTACAGACCCTGGTTCAGTGGTCTAAGACACTGCATCTCAGTGTTAGAGGAGTCACTACAGACCCTGGTTCAGTGGTCTAAGACACTGCATCTCAGTGTTAGAGGAGTCACTACAGACCCTGGTTCAGAGGTCTAAGACACTGCATCTCAGTGCTAGAGGAGTCACTACAGACCCTGGTTCAGAGGTCTAAGACACTGCATCTCAGTGTTAGAGGAGTCACTACAGACCCTGGTTCAGAGGTCTAAGACACTGCATCTCAGTGTTAGAGGCGTTACGACAGACACCCTGGTTTGAATCCAGGCTGTATCTCAACCGGCTGGACATGATTGGGAGTCCCATAGGGCGGCACACAATTGTCCCAGCATCGTCTGGGTTTGGTCGGTGTAGGCCATCATTGTAAAGAAGAATTTGTTCTCAACTGACTTGCCTAGTTAATTATTATAATAATTTTTTTAAGATTTGGAAAAAGTCCCAGGTTAAAAAAAGAAGATTGGCTCCCTGTTCATCAGTCTCTTCATTCATCATTTGATAATGAATATAGGCTGCCTATTCATAATATATTCACATCAGACTATTCTCAATTCAATCTTGTAATCTTGTTTTTAAGTTTACATCTATATAGGCCTATGTGTGTACTGCAGTTAGTTCCACTGATATCCTGGTTGTGATCCAGTAAAACAGAGGCCTGTTGTGACCTGTGCAACGGCATGGCATGACGTTGTAGTTCAGAGATGTAGCCTATAGTTTATTGTGTGTGTGTGTTGTGTAGGCTGTGAGTCGCTTGTGAAATGCACAAGCCATGAATTTACGTTGTAAAGAAATGGTCAGTGAAATCAGGTGTTAATGGTGTAATCCTACGTTTCAATTAGGATTTAAGCACTTCAATTTCTGCCCACCAAATTTTTGCCCACCCCACCAACGGGTTTCTGGCTACGCTACTGCAGCTTACCTATAGGAGGTGTGGTACAGGGCTGGTAGGTGGGTCTTCACAGACTCCACCCATGAACACAATACTAGGCTGTGATTGGGCACAAGACAGGAAATGCTGAGCAGACCGGGAGGATCTGAGGAAAAAAAGAGGAGAAATGATGATCACGTGACCAACACCAGAAGTACTACATCTCAAAGCTGTGTCTCTGTATGTCGATGCTGTATCTCTGTATGTCGATGCTGTATCTCTGTATGTCGATGCTGTGTCTCTGTATGTCGATGCTGTATCTCTGTATGTCGATGCTGTATCTCTGTATGTCGATGCTGTATCTCCGTATGTCGATGCTGTGTCTCCGTATGTCGATGCTGTATCTCCGTATGTCGATGCTGTATCTCTGTATGTCGATGCTGTATCTCTGTATGTCGATGCTGTGTCTCTGTATGTCGATGCTGTATCTCTGTATGTCGATGCTGTATCTCCGTATGTCGATGCTGTATCTCTGTATGTCGATGCTGTGTCTCTGTATGTCGATGCTGTGTCTCTGTATGTCGATGCTGTATCTCTGTATGTCGATGCTGTGTCTCTGTATGTGTGAGAGATTCAGTCTTTCTGAGGACGGATGTATCTGTGAAAGATACACCCACAAATACACAACAATACAATAAACACATTATAATGAGGGGATTCCTCACAGCTCAATCTGTTAGAGCAATATAAGTTATCTATCTATTCGATCTAATAATAGGAGAAGCTTCTCCTCTCAGGTCCCACCCCTCTTATCAGTAAACTGAGGACCGTCAGGAAGCCATTACAAAAAAGAGGGAGGAGTCTCTGTATAGATGGGGAGAGTCGATGCTGGGAGGATGGGGGAGGATAGAGGGGAGTATCTGAGAGGGATAGGGGGACAAATAGGGGAGAATACAGGGAGGAGGGGGAGGACAGAGGGGATTCCTGACAGGGAGGAGGGAGGAGGATAGAGGGGACAGTCTAGAGGGGGAGGAGGGGGAGCTTCAGACCCTGGTTCAGGGAGACCCCTGAGAGAGAGGACTAGAGGGGGAGGATAGAGGGGAGAGTGAGAGAGAGGATAGAGGGGAGAGTGAGAGAGAGGATAGAGGGGAGAGTGAGAGAGAGGATAGAGGGGAGAGTGAGAGAGAGGATAGAGGGGAGAGTGAGTGAGAGGATAGAGGGGAGAGTGAGAGAGAGGATAGAGTTGAGAGGAGAGGGAGAGGGGGGAGGGGGAGGATAGAGGGGAGAGTGAGAGGGAGGAGGGGGAGGATAGAGGGGGGGAGAGAGAGGGAGGAGGGGGAGGATAGAGGGGAGAGTAGAGAGAGAGGATAGAGGGAGAGTGAGAGAGAGGATAGAGGGGAGAGTGAGAGAGAGGATAGAGGGGAGAGTGAGAGAGAGGATAGAGGGGAGAGTGAGAGGGAGGAGGGAGGAGGATAGAGGGGACAGTGAGAGGGAGGAGGGGGAGGATAGAGGGGGAGAGAGGAGAGGGAGGATAGAGGGGAGAGTGAGAGAGAGGATAGAGGGGAGAGTGAGAGAGAGGATAGAGGGGAGAGTGAGAGAGAGGATAGAGGGGAGAGTGAGAGAGAGGAGAGGGGAGGATAGAGGGGAGAGTGAGAGGGAGGAGGGGGAGGATAGAGGGGAGAGTGAGAGGGAGGAGGGGGGAGGATAGAGGGGAGAGTGAGAGGGAGGAGGGGGAGGATAGAGGGGAGAGTGAGAGGGAGGAGGAGGAGGAGGATAGAGGGGAGAGGAGAGGGAGGAGGGGGAGGATAGAGGGGAGAGTGAGAGAGAGGATAGAGGGGAGAGTGAGAGAGAGGATAGAGGGGAGAGAGAGGAGAGAGAGAGAGGATAGAGGGGAGAGTGAGAGGGAGGAGGGAGGAGGATAGAGGGGACAGTGAGAGGGGGAGGGGGAGAGGATAGAGGGGAGAGTGAGAGGGAGGAGGGGGAGGATAGAGGGGAGAGTGAGAGGGAGGAGGAGGATAGAGGGGAGAGTGAGAGGGAGGAGGGGGAGGATAGAGGGGAGAGTGAGAGGGAGGAGGGGGAGGATAGAGGGGAGAGTGAGAGGGAGGAGGGGGAGGATAGAGGGGAGAGTGAGAGGGAGGAGGGGGAGGATAGAGGGGAGACTTACATCCTAGCCTGAGTCTGGTGGTCTGGATGAGGAGTCCCTGCTCGTCATGGCAGCTGTAGTTACCCTCGGCAGCGTGTTCTGCGTTCACGAGGACCAGATGACCGCCTGATGTCACTCGGTGCTGCCATGGCAACACGGACCTCCTGTTCAGACGCCACTCCACTGACGTCCTAAAGAGACAAGACATCATGATGTTTATTGGTAGTCAGACAACTACACACAAACACAGTCACGCACACAAATACACAAAGCTACAGTCAGACACACAACTACAGTCACAGTTACTAACAGTCAGAGAAAATAAACAGCCACACACTAACTGCACAGGGCCAGGTAAATGGCAGGGACAAGGCCTTACTCTAAGTCAAAGGGTACTACGACCTCCAGGGACAATATGTCCTAAATTAAATTGACTCCCCAGTGTCACGCAATGGGAACATATTGATATAGACTGACCCCTAGTGTATCATACCTGTCCAGCTCTGATACAGACTGACCCCTAGTGTTTCATACCTGTCCAGACCTTCTAGAGAACATACTGATACAGACTGACCCCTAGTGTATCATACCTGTCCAGCTCTGATACAGACTGACCCCTATTGTATCATACCTGTCCAGCTCTGATACAGACTGACCCCTAGTGTATCATACCTGTCCAGCTCTGATACAGACTGACCCCTAGTGTATCATACCTGTCCAGCTCTAATACAGACTGACCCCTGTGTATCATACCTGTCCAGCTCTGATACAGACTGACCCCTAGTGTATCATACCTGTCCAGCTCTAATACAGACTGACCCCTGTGTATCATACCTGTCCAGCTCTAATACAGACTGACCCCTGTGTATCATACCTGTCCAGCTCTGATACAGACTGACCCCTGTGTATCATACCTGTCCAGCTCTAATACAGACTGACCCCTGTGTATCATACCTGTCCAGCTCTGATACAGACTGACCCCTGTGTATAATACCTGTCCAGCTCTAATACAGACTGACCCCTGTGTATCATACCTGTCCAGCTCTGATACAGACTGACCCCTAGTGTATCATACCTGTCCAGTGCGTCTCTACACAGCAGCGTAACGTTGGACCCTATCCTCCCGTACTGAACATCTGAAACTAGACAGGAGAGAACATACTGATACAGACTGACCCCTAGTGTATCATACCTGTCCAGCTCTGATACAGACTGACCCCTGTGTATCATACCTGTCCAGACCTTCTAGAGAACATACTGATACAGACTGACCCCTAGTTATCATACCTGTCCAGCTCTGATACAGAAGTGTATCATACCTGTCCAGCTCTGATACAGACTGACCCCAGTGTATCATACCTGTCCAGCTCTAATACAGACTGACCCCAGTGTATCATACCTGTCCAGCTCTGATACAGACTGACCCCTAGTGTATCATACCTGTCCAGCTCTAATACAGACTGACCCCTGTGTATCATACCTGTCCAGCTCTAATACAGACTGACCCCTGTGTATCATACCTGTCCAGCTCTGATACAGACTGACCCCTGTGTATCATACCTGTCCAGCTCTAATACAGACTGACCCCTGTGTATCATACCTGTCCAGCTCTGATACAGACTGACCCCTAGTGTATCATACCTGTCCAGCTCTGATACAGACTGACCCCTAGTGTATCATACCTGTCCAGTGCGTCTCTACACAGCAGCGTAACGTTGGACCCTATCCTCCCGTACTGAACATCTGAAACTAGACAGGAGAGAACATACTGATACAGACTGACCCCTAGTGTATCATACCTGTCCAGCTCTGATACAGACTGACCCCTAGTGTTTCATACCTGTCCAGACCTTCTAGAGAACATACTGATACAGACTGACCCCTAGTGTATCATACCTGTCCAGACCCTCTAGAGAACATACTGATACAGACTGACCCCTAGTGTATCATACCTGTCCAGCTCTAATACAGACTGACCCCTAGTGTATCATACCTGTCCAGCTCTAATACAGACTGACCCCTTTGTATCATACCTGTCCAGCTCTAATACAGACTGACCCCTAGTGTATCATACAGGGAGGAGGTGAGGGCCCTCGGAGTGTGGTGTCAGGAAAATAACCTCACACTCAACGTCAACAAAACTAAGGAGATGATTGTGGACTTCAGGAAACAGCAGAGGGAACACCCCCCTATCCACATCGATGGGACAGTAGTGGAGAGGGTAGTAAGTTAAGTTCCTCGGCATACACATCACAGACAAACTGAATTGGTCCACTCACACAGACAGCATCGTGAAGAAGGCGCAGCAGCGCCTCTTCAACCTCAGGAGGCTGAAGAAATTCGGCTTGTCACCAAAAGCACTCACAAACTTCTACAGATGCACAATCGAGAGCATCCTGGCGGGCTGTATCACCGCCTGGTACGGCAACTGCTCACCCTCAACCGTAAGGCTCTCCAGAGGGTAGTGAGGTCTGCACAACGCATCACCGGGGGCAAACTACCTGCCCTCCAGGACACCTACACCACCCGATGTTACAGGAAGGCCATAAAGATCATCAAGGACATCAACCACCCGAGCCACTGCCTGTTCACCCCGCTATCATCCAGAAGGCGAGGTCAGTACAGGTGCATCAAAGCTGGGACCGAGAGACTGAAAAACAGCTTCTATCTCAAGGCCATCAGACTGTTAAACAGCCACCACTAACATTGAGTGGCTGCTGCCAACACACTGTCAATGACACTGACTCAACTCCAGCCACTTTAATAATGGGAATTGATGGGAAATGATGTAAATATATCACTAGCCACTTTAAACAATGCTACCTTATATAATGTTTACATACCCTACATTATTCATCTCATATGCATACGTATATACTGTACTCTATATCATCGACTGCATCCTTATGTAATACATGTATCACTAGCCACTTTAACTATGCCACTTTGTTTACATACTCATCTCATATGTATATACTGTACTCGATATCAGCTACTGTATCTTGCCTATGCTGCTCTGTACCATCACTCATTCATATATCCTTATGTACATATTCTTTATCCCCTTACACTGTGTATAAGACAGTAGTTTTGGAATTGTTAGTTAGATTACTTGTTGGTTATTACTGCATTGTCGGAACTAGAAGCACAAGCATTTCGCTACACTCGCATTAACATCTGCTAACCATGTGTATGTGACAAATACAATTTGATTTGATTTGATTTGACCTGTCCAGCTCTGATACAGACTGACCCCTAGTGTATCATACCTGTCCAGCTCTAATACAGACTGACCCCTGTGTATCATACCTGTCCAGCTCTGATACAGACTGACCCCTGTGTATCATACCTGTCCAGCTCTGATACAGACTGACCCCTGTGTATCATACCTGTCCAGCTCTAATACAGACTGACCCCTGTGTATCATACCTGTCCAGCTCTAATACAGACTGACCCCTGTGTATCATACCTGTCCAGCTCTGATACAGACTGACCCCTAGTGTATCATACCTGTCCAGCTCTAATACAGACTGACCCCTGTGTATCATACATGTCCAGCTCTAATACAGACTGACCCCTGTGTATCATACCTGTCCAGCTCTAATACAGACTGACCCCCGTGTATCATACCTGTCCAGTGCGTCTCTACACAGCAGCGTAACGTTGGACCCTATCCTCCCGTACTGAACATCTGAAACTAGACAGGAGAGAACATACTGATACAGACTGACCCCTGTGTATCATACCTGTCCAGCTCTGATACAGACTGACCCCTGTGTATCATACCTGTCCAGCTCTGATACAGACTGACCCCTGTGTATCATACCTGTCCAGCTCTAATACAGACTGACCCCTGTGTATCATACCTGTCCAGCTCTGATACAGACTGACCCCTGTGTATCATACCTGTCCAGCTCTAATACAGACTGAACCCTGTGTATCATACCTGTCCAGCTCTAATACAGACTGACCCCTGTGTATCATACCTGTCCAGCTCTGATACAGACTGACCCCTGTGTATCATACCTGTCCAGCTCTGATACAGACTGACCCCTAGTGTATCATACCTGTCCAGCTCTAATACAGACTGACCCCTGTGTATCATACCTGTCCAGCTCTAATACAGACTGACCCCTGTGTATCATACCTGTCCAGCTCTGATACAGACTGACCCCTGTGTATCATACCTGTCCAGTGCGTCTCTACACAGCAGCGTAACGTTGGACCCTATCCTCCCGTACTGAACATCTGAAACTAGACAGGAGAGAACATACTGATACAGACTGACCCCTAGTGTATCATACCTGTCCAGCTCTGATACAGACTGACCCCTGTGTATCATACCTGTCCAGTGCGTCTCTACACAGCAGCGTAACGTTGGACCCTATCCTACCCGTCCAGCTCTGAACATCTGAAACTAGACAGGAGAGAACATACTGATACAGACTGACCCCTGTGTATCATACCTGTCCAGCTCTGATACAGACTGACCCCTGTGTATCATACCTGTCCAGCTCTAATACAGACTGACCCCTGTGTATCATACCTGTCCAGCTCTGATACAGACTGACCCCTGTGTATCATACCTGTCCAGCTCTAATACAGACTGACCTGATACAAATCTGTGTATCATACCTGTCCAGCTCTGATACAGACTGACCCCTGTGTATCATACCTGTCCAGCTCTGATACAGACTGACCCCCTGTGTATCATACCTGTCCAGTGCGTCTCTACACAGCAGCGTAACGTTGGACCCTATCCTCCCGTACTGAACATCTGAAACTAGACAGGAGAGAACATACTGATACAGACTGACCCCTGTGTATCATACCTGTCCAGCTCTGATACAGACTGACCCCTGTGAACATCTATCATACCTGTCCAGTGCTGTCTCTACACAGCAGCGTAACGTTGGACCCTATCCTCCCGTACTGAACATCTGAAACTAGACAGGAGAGAACATACTGATACAGACTGACCCCTAGTGTATCATACCTGTCCAGCTCTGATACAGACTGACCCCTGTGTATCATACCTGTCCAGTGCGTCTCTACACAGCAGCGTAACGTTGGACCCTATCCTCCCATACTGAACATCTGAAACTAGACAGGAGAGAGAGAGAGACATGTTAGATATTGTCTGCAGTGTGTAGCTACTGTTAACAGTGGTTTAAACAGTTAGTTCTCCCATCATAAGTCTTCAGTCTAGTCAGGATTTGCAAGCTACAGAACTACTGTTTGCAGCCGTATATACAGTGCCTTCAGAAAGTAGTCATACCCCTTGACTTATTCCACATTTTGTTGTGTTACAGCCTGAATTTACAATGGTTTAAATATGTTTTTTTCCTTACTTATCTACACACAATACCCCATAATGACATCACAATACCCCATAATGACATCACAATACCCCATAATGACATCACAATACCCCATAATGACAAAGTAAAGCAAATGTCTAAAAGCATTGAAAATGAAATACAGATATATCTCATTTACATACAGCAAATATTCACACCCCTGAGTCAATACTTTGTAGAAATATTTTTGAGTCATCTTGGGTATGTCTGTTTCAGCTTTGCAGTTCTTCATTTGGGGATTTTTTTTCTCATTCTTCTTTGTAGATTTTCTCAAGCTCTGTTAAGTTAGATGGGGAGCGGTGGTGAACAGCAATCTTCAAGTCTTTCCACATACTTTCAATAAGTCTATGCTTCGGCTGGGCCACTCACACACTTTCACATTCTTGTCCTGAAGCCATTCCAGCATTGCTTTGGCTGTATGCTTGGGGTCATTGTTCTGTTGGAATGTAAATCTTCACCCCAGTCTAAAGTCGTTTGCTCTCTGAAGCAAGTTCTCATCGAGGATTTGCCTGTATTTGGTTCCATTCATTGTTCCCTCTATCCTTACCAGTCTCCCAGTCCCTGAAACTGCCAGCACCATGCTTCACGGTAGGGTTGGTGTTAGACGGGTGATACATCTCTCTCTCTCTCTCTCTCTCTCTCTCTCTCTCTCTCTCTCTCTCTCTCTCTCTCTCTCTCTCTCTCTCTCTCTCTCGGTACCTAGGGGTCTGCTTGTTCACCCTGTTCACCCTGTTCCCTGTTCACCCACGACTGCGTGGCCATGCACGCTCCAACTCAATCATCAAGTTTGCGGACGACACAACAGTGGTAGGCTTGATTACCAACAACGACGAGACGGCCTACAGGGAGGAGGTGAGGGCCCTCGGAGTGTGGTGTCAGGAAAATAACCTCACACTCAACGTCAACAAAACTAAGGAGATGATTGTGGACTTCAGGAAACAGCAGAGGGAACACCCCCATCCACATCGATGGAACAGTAGTGGAGAGAGTAGCAAGTTTTAAGTTCCTCGGCATACACATCACAGACAAACTGAATTGGTCCACTCACACAGACAGCATCGTGAGGAAGGCGCAGCAGCGCCTCTTCAACCTCAGGAGGCTGAAGAAATTCGGCTTGTCACCAAAAGCACTCACAAACTTCTACAGATGCACAATCGAGAGCATCCTGGCGGGCTGTATCACCGCCTGGTATGGCAACTGCACCGCCCTCAACCGTAAGGCTCTCCAGAGGGTAGTGAGGTCTGCACAACGCATCACCGGGGGCAAACTACCTGCCCTCCAGGACACCTACACCACCCGATGCTACAGGAAGGCCATAAAGATCATCAAGGACATCAACCACCCGAGCCACTGCCTGTTCACCCCGCTGTCATCCAGAAGGCGAGGTCAGTACAGGTGCATCAAAGCTGGGACCGAGAGACTGAAAAACAGCTTCTATCTCAAGGCCATCAGACTGTTAAACAGCCACCACTAACATTGAGTGGCTACTGCCAACACACTGTCAATGACACTGACTCTACTCCAGCCACTTTAATCATGGGAATTGATGGGAAATTATGTAAATATATCACTAGCCACTTTAAACAATGCTACCTTATATAATGTTACTTACCCTACATTGTTCATCTCATATGCATACGTTGATACTGTACTCTATATCATCGACTGCATCCTTATGTAATACATGTATCACTAGCCACTTTAACTATGCCACTTGGTTTACATACTTATCTCATATGTATATACTGTACTCAATATCATCTACTGTATCTTGCCTATGCTGCTCTGTACCATCACTCATTCATATATCCTTATGTACATATTCTTTATCCCCTTACACTGTGTATAAGACAGTAGTTTTTTTTTTTTGAATTGTTAGTTAGATTACTTGCTCGTTGTTACTGCATTGTTGGAACTAGAAGCACAAGCATTTCGCTACACTCGCATTAACATCTGCTAACCATGTGTATGTGACAAATAAAATTTGATTTGATTTGATTTGCTTCAATGTCCGCATTCACCGTCTGCAGAACAGCATTGTTTGCCAACCCACAACGTTCTTCACATTTCTGCCTCAACTCCAAGAGAGCGGGATCTCTGCCATATCAATACAGGAGGGAATGTGTGTGTGTCTGTGTCCGCGTGTCTCTCTGTGTGTGTGTGTGTGTGTGTGTCTGTGTCCTCGTGTGTGTGTGTGTGTTGTTATCCTGATATCTGCTGGCTGGGTGAAATAGAACACTGTATAAGAACTTAATAATAAATAATAGAATCACTATATGAAAAAAAAATTGATTTTAATCAATTTTGAATTCAAGCTGTAACACAACAAAATGTGGAACAAGTTAGGGAATCATTTCTGAAGTTAAGGGGTATGAATCATTTCTGAAGGCCCTGTAGGTAGCTGGGTCTGTTACTCAGAATAGAATACAGTAGGGCTGATGGGTTTAGTTGCTCCAACTGGACCAGTCTGTTACTCAGAACAGAATACAGTAGGGCTGATGGGTTTAGTTGCTCCAACTGGACCAGTCTGTTACTCAGAACAGAATACAGTAGGGCTGATGGGTTTAGTTGCTCCAACTGGACCAGTCTGTTACTCAGAATAGAATACAGTAGGGCTGATGGGTTTAGTTGCTCCAACTGGACCAGTCTGTTACTCAGAACAGAATACAGTAGGGCTGATGGGTTTAGTTGCTCCAACTGGACCAGTCTGTTACTCAGAACAGAATACAGTAGGGCTGATGGGTTTAGTTGCTCCAACTGGACCAGTCTGTTACTCAGAATAGAATACAGTAGGGCTGATGGGTTTAGTTGCTCCAACTGGACCAGTCTGTTACTCAGAACAGAATACAGTAGGGCTGATGGGTTTAGTTGCTCCAACTGGTCCAGTCTGTTACTCAGAACAGAATACAGTAGGGCTGATGGGTTTAGTTGCTCCAACTGGACCAGTCTGTTACTCAGAACAGAATACAGTAGGGCTGATGGGTTTAGTTGCTCCAACTGGACCAGTCTGTTACTCAGAACAGAATACAGTAGGGCTGATGGGTTTAGTTGCTCCAACTGGACCAGTATGTTACTCAGAACAGAATACAGTAGGGCTGATGGGTTTAGTTGCTCCAACTGGACCAGTCTGTTACTCAGAACAGAATACAGTAGGGCTGATGGGTTTAGTTGCTCCAACTGGACCAGTATGTTATTCAGAACAGAGTTCTGGTTACCTTCATTGGTCCATATCTCTGATAGGGTGTTCACGGAGGAGGAGGAAAGGAGGAGGAGGAGACCAATGACTATCAGACCACCGGGACAGGACACAAGACCGGGCATCTGGGGAGAGACAGAGAGACAACCTGAGGACATGAGACGAGACCGGGCATCTGGGGAGAGACAGAGAGACAACCTGAGGACAGGACACGAGACCGAGCATCTGGGGAGGGACAGAGAGACAACCTGAGGACAGGACACGAGACCGGGCATTTGGGGAGAGACAGAGATACAACCTGAGGACATGAGACGAGACCGGGAATCTGGGGAGAGACAGAGAGACAACCTGAGGACATGAGACGAGACCGGGCATCTGGGGAGAGACAGAGATACAACCTGAGGACATGAGATGAGACCGGGCATCTGGGGAGAGACAGAGAGACAACCTGAGGACAGGACCCGAGACAGGACACGAGACCGGGCATCTGGGGAGAGAGAGAGAGAGAGAGACAACCTGAGAGAGACATCACTACTGTCAGAACCAAGAACACTGTGGCTCTCTGTCAATCAAATCAGCTCCAACAATCCAAACGAGGAGATGATGATTGGTGTTGGGAATTAACAGTCCAGATTGAACCTATCATTATCTCATTACAACAATCCAGATTGAATATACCATTATCTCATTTCACTAATGACACTTTAATAGGAGAAGGAAGCCCAGGTTAGAGTCTGAGTGTTACAGAGAGACAGAGAGAGAGACACAGAGACACAGAGAGAGAGACAGAGAGACAGAGAGAGTGAGAGAGACAGAGAGAAAGAGGGAGAGAGAGAGAGCTTCTTCCACTTTCCCCAACGCACAAGTGGTTATCTCCACCCTGCCACCATACAGCGGGTGAATGCAACATGTCTACCTGGTCCACTACTCCACCCTGGACTGAACAGCCTTTATGACCAGGTCCACCTGCAAGGCCCAACTCAGGAGATGAGAAGCAGGTACAGGGAGTGAACCATTTCATATAGATGGACATGCAACGGAACAGGAACAGCGTCTGGACATAAACACTACAAACAATGCTAGGACAGGGAACAACCCAGAGGAGCAGACATATACACAGGTACAATCAGCGCAGCTGCACGTAATGATGGTAACAGTGCGTATGATGACGGGTAGCCTGGCGCCCTCAAGCGCCAGGGAGGGGGAGCGGGAGCAGGCGTGACAGCACCTCTTCAAGGCATCAATCACCACCTTTGCCAGGACCCTGAAGTTTATCACAATAAAACCGCAGCCCTAACACCTCACGCAACAGAGCAACAGACACCCTGCCCAGACCAGGGAGACACTCTCCCAGACCTGCAAGACCCCCCCCCCTCTCCCGAAGAACCTGCACCGAGAGAACCCACGCCAATAGGACCTACACCCAGACCCCAGCATCACCAGCCACAGCCCAACTAGCTGAGACCGCCCCAAGCAAACCCTGGCCACATCCTATATAGGCCCCCATGAATCAGACCTATGCCCCTTCTGCCCCGCCCCCATGCCAAGGACCTCAACATGACAGCAGGACATATGCCCAGGCTGTGATCAGAGCAACAGGCCCAACCCCCTCTATTACACCCACCCAAGCCCCATCCTGCAACCTAAGAGGTATGTATCAGATGCTCAACATGATCTGCTCACCTACTGTAATGGTCTGATCCTGTAATGTTCTGGCTAGAAATGAATAAGGAAATGATCTCAACTGAGAAATATTTATTCCTTTGTGCTACCTAAAGTGCTTCCGGAAAGTATTCAGACCACTTGACTTTTCCCACATTACGTTACAGCCTTATTCTAAAATAGATTAAATCAATGTATTTCCTCATTAATCTACACAATACCCCCATAATGACATCACAATACCCCATAATGACATCACAATACCCCATTGTGTCAAAGCAAAAACAGGCTTTTAGAATGTTAGTATTAAAAAGTATTAGTATTAAAAACCCCAGAAATATCAAAAGTATTCAGACCCCTTCCCTTTTGCCACATTTTGTTACATTACAGCCTTATTCTAAAATAGATCATTTTTTAATTCCCTGATTTATTTACACACAATACCCCATAATGACATCACAATACCACATAATGACAAAGTGAATACAGGATTTTAGAAAGTTTTGCAAATTCATTACAAATGTATGCTGAAATCTGAAATCTAATTTTCTGAAATCTCATTACATAAGTATTCAGACCCTATTTTATGAGACTCGAAATTTAGCTCAAGTGCATCCTGTTTCCATTGATCATCCTTTTTCATTTTATTTCACCTTTATCTAACCATGTAGGCCAGTTGAGAACAAGTTCTCATTAACAACTGCGACCTGGTCAAGATAAACCAAAGCAGTGTGACACAGACAACAACACAGAGTTACACATGGAGTAAACAATAAACAAGTCAATAACACAAACAGGTCAATGACACAGTAGAAAAAAGAAAGTCTATATACAGTGTGTGCAAAAGGCATGAGGAGGTAGACAATAAATAGGCCATAGGAGCGAATAATTACAATTTAGCAGATTAACACTGGAGTGATAAATGATCAGATGATGATGTGCAAGTAGAGATACTGGTGTGCAAAAGAGCAGAAAAGTAAATAAAATAAAAACAATATGGGGATGAGGTAGGTACATTGGGTGGGCTATTTACCGATGGACTATGTACAGCTGCAACGATCGGTTAGCTGCTCAGATAGCAGATGTTTAAAGTTGGTGAGGGAAATAAAAGTCTCCAACTTTTTGAAATTCGTTCCAGTCACTGGCAGCAGAGAACTGGAAGGAAATGTGGCCACATGAGGTGTTGGCTTTGGGGGTGATCAGTGAGATATACCTGCTGGAACGTGTGCTACGGGTGGGTGTTGCTATGGTGACGTGAGTGAAGGAGGAATGAGTGAAGGAGGCTTTGTTGCGAAATAGAAAGCCGATTCTAGATTTGATTTTGGATTGGAGATGTTTAATATGAGTCTGGAAGGAGAGTTTACAGGCTAGCCAGACACCTAGGTATTTATAGTTGTCCACATATTCTAGGTCAGAACCGTCCAGGGTGGTGATGCTAGTCGGGCGGGCGGGTGCGGGCAGCGAATGGTTGAAAAGCATGCATTTGGTTTTACTAGCGTTTAAGAGCAGTTGGAGGCCACGGAAGTAGTGTTGTATGGCATTGAAGCTCGTTTGGAGGTTAGTTAACACAGTGTTCAAGAAAGGGCCAGAAGTATACAGAATGGTGTCGTCTGCGTAGAGGTGGATCAGGGAATCACCAGCAGCAAGAGCGACATCATTGATATATACAGAGAAAAGAGTCGGCCTGAGAATTGAACCCTGTGGAACCCCCATAGAGACTGCCAGAGGTCCGGACAACAGGTCCTCCGATTTGACACACTGAACTCTGTCTGCAAAGCAGTTGGTGAACCAGGCGAGGCAGTCATTAGAAAAACCAAGGCTATTGAGTCTGCCGATAAGAATATGGTGATTGACAGAGTCGAAAGCCTTGGCCAGGTCGATGAAGACGGCTGCACAGTACTGTCTTTTATCAATGGATAGCTGAGGTGCACCCATGACCAGCTCTGAAACCAGATTGCATAGGGGAGAAGGTATGGTGGGATTCAAAATGGTCGGTGATCTGTTTGTTAACTTGGCTTTCGAAGATTTTAGAAAGGCAGGGCAGTATGGATATAGGTCTGTAACAGTTTGGGTCTAGGGTGTCATCCCCTTTGAAGAGGGGGATGACCGCGTCGGCTTTCCAATCTTTAGGGATCTCGGACGATACGAAAGAGAGGTTGAACAGGCTGTTAATAGGGGTTGCAACAATGGCGGCGGATAGTTTTAGAAAGAGAGGGTCCAGATAGTCTAGCCCGGCTGATTTGTACGAGTCCAGGTTTTGCAGCTCTTTCAGAAACATCTGCCGTCTGGATATGGGTGAAGGAGAAGCTGGGGAGGCTTGGGCGAGGAGCTGTGGGGTGTGCAGAGCTGTTGACCGGGGTTGGGGTAGCCAGGAGGAAAGCATGGCCAGCCGTTGAGAAATGCTTATTGAAATTGTCAATTGTTACCTAGCCACAGTGCAGTGGGCAGCTGGGAGGTGCTCTTGTTCTCCATGGACTTTAGTGTCCCAGACTATCTAGGATGGTGAGGAAATTACTTTTAAAGAATGACCAGCCATCCTCTACTGACGGGATGAGGTCAATATCCTTCCAGGATACCCGGGCCAGGTCGATTAGAAAGGCCTGCTCGCAGAAGTGTTTTAGGGAGCGTTTGACAGTGATGAGGTGTGGTCGTTTGACTGCGGGCCCATAGCGGATACAGGCAACGAGGCAGTGATCGCTGAGATCCTGATTGAAATCAGCGGAGGTGTATTTGGAGGGCAAGTTGGTCAGGATAATGTCTATGAGGGTGCCCATGTTTACGGATTTAGGGTTGTACCTGGTGGGTTCCTTGATGATTTGTGTGACATTGAGGGCATCTAGCTTAGATTGTAGGACTGCCGGGGTGTTAAGCATTTCCCAGTTTAGGTCACCTAACAGAACAAACTCTGAAGCTAGATGGGGGCGATCAATTCACAAATGGTGTCCAGGGCACAGCTGGGAGCGGAGGGGGGTCGATAGCAGGCAGCAACAGTGAGAGACTTATTTCTGGAAAGGTGGATTTTTAAAATTAGAAGTTCAAACTGTTTGGGTATAGACCTGGAAAGTATGACAGAACTTTGCAGGCTCTCTCTGCAGTAGATTGCAACTCCTCCCCCTTTGGCAGTTCTATCTTGACGGAAAATGTTGTAGCTGGCTATGGAAATCTCAGAATTGTTGGTGGCCTTCCTAAGCCAGGATTCAGACACAGCAAGGACATCAGGGCTTGGATTACTGACCTCTGCCTGCCTTGACCTGTCTATTGCCCCTGTCGGAATATTAAACTATTGTTTATTCAACGTGGATCTGGGTCTTACCTTTATACCGGATAGATGAGGGGGGAAAACAATTTAATCCATTTTAGAATAAGGCTGTAATGTAACAAAATGTTGAAAAGGTCAAGGGGTCTGAATACTTTCCAAATGCATATATCAACAAATTGTCTAGGGCATTAGAACAGTCTGCAGCACCCGGCCTCACCCTACCAGAATCTGAAGTCAAAAGTCGACTGTTTGCTGACGATCTAGTGCTTTTGCCCAACCAAGGAGGGCCTACAGCAGCACCTAGATCTTATGCACAGACCTGGGCCCTGACGGTGAATCTCAGTAAGACAAAAATAATGGTGTTCCAAAAAAGGTCCAATTGCCAGGACCAAAAATACAAATTCCATCTATACACCGCTGCCCTAGAGCACACAAAAAACTACACCTACCTCGGCCTAAACATCAGCACCACAGGATATTTCCACAACGCTGTAAAAATTCTGAGAGACATGGCAAGAAGGGCCTTTTACAGCTTTTTAAGCTGGTCTTGGGGCTCTGTTCACAAACACAAACATACCCCACAGAGCCCCAGGACAGCAACACAATTGGACCCAAACAAATCCTGAGAAAACTAAAAGACACATTGGAAAGAAAAAGAAAGAATTGACCAAAAAACTGAGCAAACTGGAATGTGATTTGGCCATAAACAGAGAGGACACAGTGGCAGAATACCTGACCACTGTGACTGACTCAAAATTAAGGAAAGTTTTGACTATGTACAGACTCAGTGAGCATAGCCTTGCTATTGAGAAAGGCCGCCGTAGGCAGACCTGGCTCTCAAGAGAAGACAGGCTATGTGCACTCTGCCCACAAAATGAGGTGGAAACTGAGATGCACTTCCTAACCTGCTGCAAATGTATGACCATATTAGAGACACATATTTCCCTCAAATTACACAGATCCACAAAGAATTTCAAAACAAATCCAAATTTAATAAACTCCCTTACTGTTTCTACTGCGTGAAATACCACAACATGTTCCATCACAGCAGTAAGATTTGTGACCCATTTCCACAAGAAAAGGGCAACCAGTGAAGCAAACACCATTGTAAATACAACCCATATTTATTTATTTTCCCTTTTGTACATCATTACAACACTGTATATATGGCCAGCAGCATACCACTGCTGGCTTGCTTCTGAAGCTAAGCAGGGTTTGTCCTGGATAGGAGACCAGATGCTGCTGGAAGTGGTGTTGGAGGGCCAGTAGGAGGCACTCTTTCCTCTGGTCTAAATAATAATAATACTTTTTTTTTTAAATGTCCCAATGCCCCATGGCAGTGATTGGGGACACTGCCCTGTGTAGGGTGCCGTCTTTCAGATGGGATGTTAAACGGGTGTCCTGACTTGCTGAGGTCATTAAAGATCCCATGGGACTTATTGTAAGAGTAGGGGTGTTAACCCCGGTGTCCTGGCTAAATTCCCAAGCTGGCCATCACGGTCACCTAATAATCCCCAGTTTACAATTGGCACATTCATCCCCCTCCTCTCCCCTGTAACTATTCCCCAGGTCATTGCTGTAAATGAGAACGTGTTCTCAGTCAACTTACCTGGTAAAATAACAGATAAATGACATTTGAAATGTCTTGATTCTTTTTGTTGACTGTTCATTTTTATTGTTTATTTCACTTTTGTTTATTATCCATTTCACTCACTTTGGCAATGTAAATATATATGTAAATATATATGTAAATATACATATATATATATGTAAATATATATGTAAATATACATATGTATATGTAAATATATATATGTTTTACATGCCAATAAAGCCCTTTGAACTGAACTGAATACGATTTTCTAGTATATTCATTCAAATAAAAAAAGATATTTGGGCATCTTACCTCACAAATGCTGTGGAACTGATTACACAGACAAACCATTTCTCTATGGACCTCACTTTGTGTAAAGGGGGCATTCTCATGCTGAAACAGGAACGGGTCTTCCCCAAACTATTGCCACAAAGTTGGAAGCATAGAATCATCTAGAATGTCATTGTATGCTGTAGCGTTAAGATTTCCCTTCACTGGAACTAAGGGGCCCGAACCATGAAAAACATTAATCCTCATCCACCAAACTTTACAGTTGACACTATGCATTTGGACAGGTACCATGGAAACCCATTGCAAGTATCTCTCAATGAACAGTTAATGTGCTGATGTTGCTTCCAGAGGCAGTTAATAACTCAGCAGTGAGTGTTTCAACCGAGGACAGACAATTTGTACACACTATGCACTTCAGCAGTCCCATTCTGTGAACTTGTGTAGCCTAACACTTCCCAAGTGTCACTGAAACAGCAGAATCCAGTCATTTGAAGGGGTGTCCACATACTTTTGTATATATAATGTACACAATTACATTGTGCATGTTCATTTATATAGTACATTATATTCAACATGTCCTCACCTGGGATTTGAACTCACAACCTCTTGGTTCACAGCATTCCGATCTTTCTGCTATCCACCATGTCTGGGTCAATTACTGATTTCACCTGCATTGATACGCTTTGCACAATATCAGCTCTGTTAAAATAATACTCAAGAAAAACTATTGCATTCATCATAGCGGTTAAGGAGTAACATTAAAACAGAGAACTATGCACCACCAACATTAAGGTACATTTCAGTTGGTCCAGAACAGAGCAGAACAGTTGGACCCTTAAATATACACGGAGGGCATCAATAAAACATCAATTTCTCCTGGCTCAAAGTAGAGAAGAAAGTGACTGCATCACTACCTGTATTTGTCAGAGGTATTAATGTGTTGAATGCACCTAACTGTCTGTTCAAAACAGCTAACAGTCAGCTCAGACAGCCATACATACCCCACAAGACATGCCACCAGAGGTCTCTTCACAGTCCCCAAGTCCAGAACAGACTCTGGGAAACACACAGTACTACATAGAGCCATGACTACATGCACTTGGCAGCAGCTAATTGGGATCCTAATAAATACAACCTCTATTAGACAACTATACTGAAAATAAATCAAATTAGTAAATTAAATTAGTAAATCAAATCAATGAGAGACTAGTCAGACGAACTGATAATTGACCCCAGATGTGGTGGAAAGCAGGAAGATCGGAATGCCAGAATACCATTTAATAAATCTTCTTAGGGAGGATGTTCCCTCGGGGGGATCAAATCAGCGGGTAGTCAGCGGATATTTTAGAGCGTCACTGATCGTTTTTCGATAAAATTCAAACTTTCATTAAAACACACATGCAAGGTATTGAATTAAAGCTACACTCGTTGTGAATCTAGCCACCGAGTCAGATTTGTAAAATGCTTTTCGGCGAAAGCATGAGAAGCTATTATCTGATAGCATGTAACACCCCAAAAGACCCGTAGAGGATGTAAACAAAAATAATTAGCGTAGTCGGCGCTACACAAACCGCACAATAAAATATAAAACATTCATTACCTTTGACCATCTTCTTTCTTGGCACTCCTTGATGTCCCATAATCAATACTGGGTCTTTTTTGGATTAAATCGGTCCATATATAGCCTAGATATCGATCTATGAAGACTGTGTGATAAACGGAAAAAATAGCGTTTCATAACGTAACGTCATTTTTTAAAAGTTAAAAAGTCGACGATAAACTTTCACAAAACACTTCGAAATACCTTTCTAATGCAACTTTAGGTATTACTACACGTTAATAAGCTATAAAAATCATCAGGAGGCGATGTAAATTCGATAGTTGGTCGTGTGGAAAAATGTCCGGAAAAACACAGAGACAATGCCTCAGGTCGGTGGTCGGAGGGAATCGGTTCCCTTTGGTCGGATCTACCAAGAATCAAATCAGAATCAAATGAGGAGACTCTATACATCCTGTGGAAGCTGTAGGTACTGAAAGCTCGGCCTCATTTAATACGGTTCACCTTTAACAATTCATGGAAGTGGCGCATGGATATTTTTTTCCATCTCCAGTGATCAGATTTTCCTGCGCTTTTCGATGAAACAGACGTTCTGTTATAGTCACAGCCGTGATTTAAACAGTTTTAGAAACGTCTGAGTGTTTTCTATCCACACATACTAATCATATGCATATACTATATTCCTGGAATGAGTAGCAGGGCGCTGAAATGTTGCGCGATTTTTAACAAAAAGCTGCGAAAATTCGCAGCCTCCCCAAGAGTTAACAGAGAAATGCATTCTGGTCCCAGATCGGTTAGTTCTCTGGCCAACTCCACTGCTCAATGTTAAACTATGTTTGGCATGGCAATATGAGTGACAAGGACTCCCAGGATCCCGATTGGTGCAACGGTCTAACGAGTCCCGACAAGGACTCCAAGGATCCAGATTGGTGCAGTGGTCTAAGGCACCGCATCGCAGTGCAAGAAGCGTCACTACTAGTCCCTGGTTCAAATCCAGGCTGTATCACAACCGGCTGTGATTGGGAGTCCCAAAGGGCGGCGGACAATTGGCACATCGTTGTCCAGGTTTGGCTGGGGAAGGTTTGGCTGGGGTAGGCCGTCATTGTAAATAATAATTTATTCCCTAACGGAGTTTCCTAGTTAAATAAAGGTAAAAACAAAACAAAAAAATGACTGACACTCAGACTAGGAAAAAATGTGCCAAGTGTTGTCATCATCTACCAATAGCCAGTATTTCTATTGGCTTATCACAGTGTTCTGATCTCACATGGTGCTGCTACATACAGCACTGAGGTACTGTTCCTGAAGCTACCCACTGAGACCCCTCTCTCTCTGTCTATTTCTCTCTCTATATCAATTCAATAGGCTTTATTGGCATGGGAAACACATGTTAACATTGCCAAAGCAAGAGAAATAGACAATCAAAAGGGTTTTTTTCTTTTAGTTTTAATAACAGTAAACATTACACTCACCAAAGTCCCAAAGGAATAGAGACATTTCAAATGTCATATAATGGTTATAATGATGTGCAAAAAGAATATAGGCATTTCAAATGTTATATTTAATGAATCCTCTACGGGATCGGTTGAGATTCAAATGTCATGCTAATCACATTAGCGCATGTAAGTAACATCAAACTTTCCAGGACATAGACATGTCGTATATGGGCAGAAAGCTTACATAATTGTTCATCTAACTGCAATGTCCAATTTACAGAAGCTATAACAGTGAAAGGATACCATGCTATTGTTTGAGGAGAGTGCACAACAACAAAACACGTATCACAGCAACTGGCTTCATACATTCACCTCTGAAGGTAAATTATGTACTTATATTCAGTCAATAGACTACAAGTCAATGGAGTTACACTAATATATACCCACTGTTCAGATAGAGACTGGGTAACTAGTACTAATATATACTCACTGTTCAGATAGAGACTGGGTAACTAGTACTAATATATACTCACTGTTCAGATAGAGACTGGGTAACTAGTACTAATATATACTCACTGTTCAGATAGAGACTGGGTAACTAGTACTAATATATACTCACTGTTCAGATAGAGACTGGGTAACTAGTACTAATATATACTCACTGTTCAGATAGAGACTGTGTAACTAGTACTAATATATACTCACTGTTCAGATAGAGACTGGGTAACTAGTACTAATATATACTCACTGTTCAGATAGAGACTGGGTAACTAGTACTAATATATACTCACTGTTCAGATAGAGACTGGGTAACTAGTACTAATATATACTCACTGTTCAGATAGAGACTGGGTAACTAGTACTAATATATACTCACTGTTCAGATAGAGACTGGGTAACTAGTACTAATATATACTCACTGTTCAGATAGAGACTGGGTAACTAGTACTAATATATACTCACTGTTCAGATAGAGACTGGGTAACTAGTACTAATATATACTCACTGTTCAGATAGAGACTGTGTAACTAGTACTAATATATACTCACTGTTCAGATAGAGACTGGGTAACTAGTACTAATATATACTCACTGTTCAGATAGAGACTGGGTAACTAGTACTAATATATACTCACTGTTCAGATAGAGACTGGGTAACTAGTACTAATATATACTCACTGTTCAGATAGAGACTGGGTAACTAGTACTAATATATACTCACTGTTCAGATAGAGACTGGGTAACTAGTACTAATATATACTCACTGTTCAGATAGAGACTGGGTAACTAGTACTAATATATACTCACTGTTCAGATAGAGACTGGGTAACTAGTACTAATATATACTCACTGTTCAGATAGAGACTGGGTAACTAGTACTAATATATACTCACTGTTCAGATAGAGACTGGGTAACTAGTACTAATATATACTCACTGTTCAGATAGAGACTGGGTAACTAGTACTAATATATACTCACTGTTCAGATAGAGACTGGGTAACTAGTATTAATATATAATCAATGAGAGGCGATCTGACTCAGGAGAGGCGATCTGACTCAGGAGAGGCGTTCTGACTCAGGAGAGGCGTTCTGACTCAGGAGAGGCGTTCTGACTCAGGAGAGAACCATAGAGGCGTTCTGACTCCAGAACCATAGAGGCGTTCTGACTCCAGAACCATAGAGGCGTTCTGACTCCAGAACCAGAGAGGTGTTCTGACTCCAGAACCAGAGAGGTGTTCTGACTCAGGATAGGTGTTCTGACTCAGGAGAGGCGTTCTGACTCAGGAGAGGCGATCTGACTCAGGAGAGGCGTTCTGACTCAGGAGAGGCGTTCTGACTCAGGAGAGGAGATCTGACTCAGGAGAGGCGTTCTGACTCAGGAGAGGCGTTCTGACTCAGGAGAGAAGTTCTGACTCCAGGAGGCGTTCTGACTCCAGAGAGAAGGCGTTCTGACTCCAGAACCAGAGAGGCGTTCTGACTCCAGAACCAGAGAGGCGTTCTGACTCCAGAACCAGAGAGGTGTTCTGACTCCAGAACCAGAGAGGTGTTCTGACTCAGGAGAGGCGTTCTGACTCAGGAGAGGCGATCTGACTCAGGAGAGGCGATCTGACTCAGGAGAGGCGTTCTGACTCAGGAGAGGCGATCTGACTCAGGAGAGGCGTTCTGACTCAGGAGAGAAGTTCTGACTCCAGAACCATAGAGGCGTTCTGACTCCAGAACCATAGAGGCGTTCTGACTCCAGAACCATAGAGGCGTTCTGACTCCAGAACCATAGAGGCGTTCTGACTCCAGAACCAGAAAGGTGTTCTGACTCCAGAACCAGACAGGTGTTCTGACTCAGGAGAGGTGTTCTGACACAGGAGAGGTGTTCTGACTCAGGAGAGGTGTTCTGACTCCAGAACCATAAAGGCGTTCTGACTCCAGAACCATAGAGGCGTTCTGACTCCAGAACCATAGAGGCGTTCTGACTCCAGAACCATAGAGGCGTTCTGACTCAGGAGAGGCGTTCTGACTCAGGAGAGGTGCTCTGACTCCAGAAGCGGAGAGGCGTTCTGACTCCAGAACCAGAGGCGTTCTGACTCAGGAGAGGCGTTCTGACTCAGGAGAGGTGTTCTGACTCCAGAAGAGGAGAGGCGTTCTGACTCCAGAACCAGAGAGGCGTTCTGACTCCAGAACCAGAGAGGCGTTCTGACTCCAGAACCAGAGAGGCATTCTGACTCCAGAACCAGAGAGGCATTCTGACTCAGTAGAGGCGTTCTGACTCCAGAACCAGAGAGGCGTTCTGACTCCAGAACCGGAGAGGCGTTCTGACTCCAGAACCAGAGAGGCGTTCTGACTCCAGAACCAGAGAGGCATTCTGACTCAGTAGAGGCGTTCTGACTCCAGAACCAGAGAGGCGTTCTGACTCCAGAACCAGAGAGGCATTCTGACTCAGTAGAGGCGTTCTGACTCCAGAACCAGAGAGGCGTTCTGACTCCAGAACCGGAGAGGCATTCTGACTCCAGAACCGGAGAGGCGTTCTGACTCCAGAACCAGAGAGGCGTTCTGACTCCAGAACCAGAGAGGTGTTCTGACTCAGGAGGAGAGAGTGGACCTGGCAAGCTGCTACACATTCCCTGGTTTAGCAGAGAATAGACAGACGGACGGACAGACTTTAAATACAGGGCAGGACAGAGGTTGTAATATGTATGTATTGGGTTCTGCTGTGTTTAATCCTGACACAGACACACTGTACTTTATCACAGCTTTGATATTTAAAATATATTACTGGAAGTCCTAAAGAAAAAGATCAACATACATCGTTACCATCAAGGACAAAACCGCACAAATCAATGAAACACAATGACGTACCATAAACTGCGTGACTGATAGTCAATGTCATGCAGTCAATCCCTGTACCTACAGTATAAAATCCAGCTGTTCTTTACAACCTCAGGCAAACAGACCACAGCTTTGGTGTTTTTAGAATAACACACATTATTGGACTTGGACATTCTAAAGTTAAAGATAAAACTACTACTACCATCAAGGACAAAGCAGCCCAAAGCAGTGTCATGCAGTCAATCCCTGCACCTAAAGTTAGAATGTCCCAATCTGTGCTTTACACCCACAGAGCAAACAGGACATCAAGGTGATCTGAAGTCTAAACCCAACACTGAGGGAAGGCTGGTTTCCTCTAACAGGACATCAAGGTGATCTGAAGTCTAAACCCAACACTGAGGGAAGGCTGGTTTCCTCTAACAGGACATCAAGGTGATCTGAAGTCTAAACCCAACACTGAGGGAAAGCAGGTTTCCTCGAACAGATCGTGAAGCAGATTACATTAAGTAGCCCTTTCCTGCAGTCAGATGACCTAGGGGCCTCACGGGTGGACTGATACTAATATTTTCCATCATTTCATAATTCATTAAACATAATTATTTTCACGTAAAAAATACAGTGTTTCTATGTCAAATGGTTTTGTTGTAAAGTGGCAAGAAAGAGCATGTGTTCTGCATAAATTGGTCATGTAATTTGATCTGATCTTCATCTAAGTCTCAACAATAGACAAACACAGTGTGCTTAAACTAATAACACAAAATATTGTATTTTTCTTGTCTATATTGACTACATCGTTTAAACATTCACAGTGTAGGTTGGAAAAAGCATGTGAACCCCTAGGCTAATGACTTCTCCAAAAGCTAATTGGAGTCAGGAGTCAGCTAACCTGGAGTCCAATCAATGAGATGAGATTGGAGATGTTGGTTAGAGCTGCCTAGCCCGTTAAAAAACACTCACAAAATGTGAGTTTGCTATTCACGAGAAGCATTGCCTGATGTGAACCATGCCTCGAACAAAAGAGATCACAGAAGACCTAAGATTAAGAATTGTTGACTTGCATAAAGCTGGAAAGGGTTACAAACGTATCTCTAAAAGCCTTGATGTTCATCAGTCCACGGTAAGACACATTGTCTATACATGGAGAAAGTTCAGCACTGTAGCTACTCTCTCTAGGAGTGGCCGTCCTGCAAAGATGACTGCAAGAACACAGCGCAGAATGCTCAATGAGGTTAAGAAGAATCCTAGAGTGTCAGCTAAAGACTTACAACAATCTCTGGAACATGTTAACATCTCTGTTGACGAGACTACGATACGTAAAACACTAAACAAGAAAGGTGTTCATGGGAGGACAACACAGAAAAAGCCACTGCTGTCCAAAAAAACATGCACGTCTGAAGTTTGCTGCTTTGCTGCCTCAGGGTCTGGACAGCTTGCTATCATCGACGGAAAAATGAATTCCCAAGTTTATCATGACATTTTGCAGAAGAATGCAAGGCTATCTGTCCGCAAATGTTATTACCAATTTACGCAGAAATCTGGGTATTTCCGAAGGGTTTCAGATACTTTGTCTTGCCACTGTATTTCAGTCTCCTGTGAAGTACATAAAGTGTAATATTGGGATGCAAACTCCAAATTGAATACATTTCTACTCTATATCTGTCATGGTTCAGCTGTCTTTCTGTTCAGCCCATAACCATGTGAGGTGGATACTATACTGTAACCGGGCTACTATAGAGCCATCAGGAGCACAGACTAGAGCCAGGCTACTATAGAGCCATCAGGAGCACAGACTAGAGCCAGGCTACTATAGAGCCATCAGGAGCACAGACTAGAGCCAGGCTACTATAGAGCCATCAGGAGCACAGACTAGAGCCAGGCTACTATAGAGCCATCAGGAGCACAGACTAGAGCCAGGCTACTATAGAGCCATCAGGAGCACAGACTAGAGCCAGGCTACTATAGAGCCATCAGGAGCACAGACTAGAGCCAGGCTACTATAGAGCCATCAGGAGCACAGACTAGAGCCAGGCTACTATAGAGCCATCAGGAGCACAGACTAGAACCAGGCTACTATAGAGCCATCAGGAGCACAGACTAGAGCCAGGCTACTATAGAGCCATCAGGAGCACAGACTAGAGCCAGGCTACTATAGAGCCATCAGGAGCACAGACTAGAGCCAGGCTACTATAGAGCCATCAGGAGCACAGACTAGAGCCAGGCTACTATAGAGCCATCAGGAGCACAGACTAGAGCCAGGCTACTATAGAGCCATCAGGAGCACAGACTAGAGCCAGGCTACTATAGAGCCATCAGGAGCACAGACTAGAACCAGGCTACTATAGAGCCATCAGGAGCACAGACTAGAGCCAGGCTACTATAGAGCCATCAGGAGCACAGACTAGAGCCAGGCTACTATAGAGCCATCAGGAGCACAGACTAGAACCAGGCTACTATAGAGCCATCAGGAGCACAGACTAGAGCCAGGCTACTATAGAGCCATCAGGAGCACAGACTAGAGCCAGGCCAGGCTACTATAGAGCCATCAGGAGCACAGACTAGAGCCAGGCTACTATAGAGCCATCAGGAGCACAGACTAGAGCCAGGCTACTATAGAGCCATCAGGAGCACAGACTAGAACCAGGCTACTATAGAGCCATCAGGAGCACAGACTAGAGCCAGGCTACTATAGAGCCATCAGGAGCACAGACTAGAGCCAGGCTACTATAGAGCCATCAGGAGCACAGACTAGAGCCAGGCTACTATAGAGCCATCAGGAGCACAGACTAGAGCCAGGCTACTATAGAGCCATCAGGAGCACAGACTAGAACCAGGCTACTATAGAGCCATCAGGAGCACAGACTAGAGCCAGGCTACTATAGAGCCATCAGGAGCACAGACTAGAGCCAGGCTACTATAGAGCCATCAGGAGCACAGACTAGAGCCAGGCTACTATAGAGCCATCAGGAGCACAGACTAGAGCCAGGCTACTATAGAGCCATCAGGAGCACAGACTAGAACCAGGCTACTATAGAGCCATCAGGAGCACAGACTAGAGCCAGGCTACTATAGAGCCATCAGGAGCACAGACTAGAGCCAGGCTACTATAGAGCCATCAGGAGCACAGACTAGAACCAGGCTACTATAGAGCCATCAGGAGCACAGACTAGAACCAGGCTACTATAGAGCCATCAGTAGTACAGACTAGAACCAGGCTACTATAGAGCCATCAGGAGCACAGACTAAAACCAGGCTACTATAGAGCCATCAGGAGCACAGACTAGAACCAGGCTACTATAGAGCCATCAGGAGCACAGACTAGAACCAGGCTACTATAGAGCCATCAGGAGCACAGACTAGAGCCAGGCTACTATAGAGCAATCAGGAGCACAGACTAGAACCAGGCTTCTATAGAGCCATCAGGAGCACAGACTAGAGCCAGGCTACTATAGAGCCATCAGGAGCACAGACTAGAACCAGGCTACTATAGAGCCATCAGAGCACAGACTAGAACCAGGCTACTATAGAGCCATCAGGAGCACAGACTAGAACCAGGCTACTATAGAGCCATCAGGAGCACAGACTAGAGCCAGGCTACTATAGAGCCATCAGGAGCACAGACTAGAACCAGGCTACTATAGAGCCATCAGGAGCACAGACTAGAACCAGGCTACTATAGAGCCATCAGGAGGACAGACTAGAACCAGGCTACTATAGAGCCATCAGTAGTACAGACTAGAACCAGGCTACTATAGAGCCATCAGTAGTACAGACTAGAACCAGGCTACTATAGAGCCATCAGTAGTACAGACTAGAACCAGGCTACTATAGAGCCATCAGGAGCACAGACTAGAGCCAGGCTACTATAGAGCCATCAGGAGCACAGACTAGAGCCAGGCTACTATAGAGCCATCAGGAGCACAGACTAGAACCAGGCTACTATAGAGCCATCAGGAGCACAGACTAGAGCCAGGCTACTATAGAGCCATCAGGAGCACAGACTAAAAGCCAGGCTACTATAGAGCCATCAGGAGCACAGACTAGAGCCAGGCTACTATAGAGCCATCAGGAGCACAGACTAGAACCAGGCTACTATAGAGCCATCAGGAGCACAGACTAGAGCCAGGCTACTATAGAGCCATCAGGAGCACAGACTAGAACCAGGCTACTATAGAGCCATCAGGAGCACAGACTAGAACCAGGCTACTATAGAGCCATCAGGAGCACAGACTAGAACCAGGCTACTATAGAGCCATAAGGAGCACAGACTAGAACCAGGCTACTATAGAGCCATCAGGAGCACAGACTAGAACCAGGCTACTATAGAGCCATCAGGAGCACAGACTAGAACCAGGCTACTATAGAGCCATCAGTAGTACAGACTAGAACCAGGCTACTATAGAGCCATCAGTAGTACAGACTAGAACCAGGCTACTATAGAGCCATCAGTAGTACAGACTAGAACCAGGCTACTATAGAGCCATCAGTAGTACAGACTAGAGCCAGACTACTATAGAGCCATCAGTAGTACAGACTAGCACCAGGCTACTATAGAGCCATCAGTAGTACAGACTAGAACCAGGCTACTATAGAGCCATCAGTAGTACAGACTAGAACCAGGCTACTATAGAGCCATCAGTAGTACAGACTAGAACCAGGCTACTATAGAGCCATCAGTAGTACAGACTAGAGCCAGGCTACTATAGAGCCATCAGTAGTACAGACTAGAACCAGGCTACTATAGAGCCATCAGTAGTACAGACTAGAACCAGGCTACTATAGAGCCATCAGTAGTACAGACTAGAACCAGGCTACTATAGAGCCATCAGTAGTAGACTAGAACCAGGCTACTATAGAGCCATCAGTAGTACAGACTAGAACCAGGCTACTATAGAGCCATCAGTAGTACAGACTAGAACCAGGCTACTATAGAGCCATCAGTAGTACAGACTAGAACCAGGCTACTATAGAGCCATCAGTAGTACAGACTAGAACCAGGCTACTATAGAGCCATCAGTAGTACAGACTAGAACCAGGCTACTATAGAGCCATCAGTAGTACAGACTAGAACCAGGCTACTATAGAACCATCAGTAGTAGACTAGAACCAGGCTACTATTGAGCCATCAGTAGTAGACTAGAACAAGGCTACTATAGAGCCATCAGTAGTACAGACTAGAACCAGGCTACTATAGAGCCATCAGTAGTAGACTAGAACCAGGCTACTATAGAGCCATCAGTAGTACAGACTAGAACCAGGCTACTATAGATCCATCAGGAGCACAGACTAGAGCCAGGCTACTATAGAGCCATCAGGAGCACAGACTAGAGCCAGGCTACTATAGAGCCATCAGGAGCACAGACTAGAACCAGGCTACTATAGAGCCATCAGGAGCACAGACTAGAGCCAGGCTACTATAGAGCCATCAGGAGCACAGACTAGAGCCAGGCTACTATAGAGCCATCAGTAATACAGACTAGAACCAGGCTACTATAGAGCCATCAGGATCCAAGACTAGAACCAGGCTACTATAGAGCCATCAGTAGTAGACTAGAACAAGGCTACTATAGAGCCATCAGTAGTACAGACTAGAACCAGGCTACTATAGAGCCATCAGTAGCACAGACTAGAACCAGGCTACTATAGAGCCACCAGTAGTACAGACTACAACCAGGCTACTATAGAGCCATCAGGAGCACAGACTAGAACCAGGCTACTATAGAGCCATCAGTAGTACAGACTAGAACCAGGCTACTATAGAGCCATCAGTAGTACAGACTAGAACCAGGCTACTATAGAGCCGTCAGTAGTACAGACTAGAACCAGGCTACTATAGAGCCATCAGTAGTACAGACTAGAGCCAGGCTACTATAGAGCCATCAGTAGTACAGACTAGAACCAGGCTACTATAGAGCCATCAGTAGTACAGACTAGAACCAGGCTACTATAGAGCCATCAGTAGTACAGACTAGAACCAGGCTACTATAGAGCCATCAGTAGTACAGACTAGAACCAGGCTACTATAGAGCCATCAGTAGTAGACTAGAACCAGGCTACTATAGAGCCATCAGTAGTACAGACTAGAACCAGGCTACTATAGAGCCATCAGTAGTACAGACTAGAACCAGGCTACTATAGAGCCATCAGTAGTACAGACTAGAACCAGGCTACTATAGAGCCATCAGTAGTACAGACTAGAACCAGGTTACTATAGAACCATCAGTAGTAGACTAGAACCAGGCTACTATAGAGCCATCAGTAATACAGACTAGAACCAGGCTACTATAGAGCCATCAGGATCACAGACTAGAACCAGGCTACTATAGAGCCATCAGTAGTACAGACCAGAACCAGGCTACTATAAAGCCATCAGTAGTAGACTAGAACCAGGCTACTATAGAGCCATCAGTAGTACAGACTAGAACCAGGCTACTATAGAACCATCAGTAGTAGACTAGAACCAGGCTACTATAGAGCCATCAGTAATACAGACTAGAACCAGGCTACTATAGAGCCATCAGGATCCCAGACTAGAACCAGGCTACTATAGAGCCATCAGTAGTAGACTAGAACCAGGCTACTATAGAGCCATCAGTAGTACAGACTAGAACCAGGCTACTATAGAGCCATCAGTAGTAGACTAGAACCAGGCTACTATAGAGCCATCAGTCGTACAGACTAGAACCAGGCTACTATAGAGCCTTGCATCCCAATATTACACTAGTAGTCCAGGTGATCAAACTAACACCAGACTATATAACTGGTCAGTAGTCCAGGTGATCAAACTAACACCAGACTATATAACTGGTCAGTAGTACAGGTGATCAAACTAACACCAGACTATATAACTGGTCAGTAGTCGAGGTGATCAAACTAACACCAGACTATATAACTGGTCAGTAGTACAGGTGATCAAACTAACACCAGACTATATAACTGGTCAGTAGTCGAGGTGATCAAACTAACACCAGACTATATAACTGGTCAGTAGTCCACACACAGACACACACACACATTGTAATGTCATGGTACTGTGAATTTTATACTGATGTGGTATTAATGTAATAATGGAATAATGTATTAATGTATTAATGTAATAATGTAAAAATGGTAATAATGTAATAATGTAGTAATGTAATAATGTAATAATGGTAATAATGTAATAATGTATTAATGTAATAATGGTAATAATGGTAATAATGTATTAATGTATTAATGTAATAATGGTAATAATGTAATAATGTATTAATGTAATAATGTATTAATGTAATAATGTAATCATGTAATCATGTAATAATGTATTAATGTAATAATGTATTAATGTAATAATGTAACAATGTATTAATGTAGTAATGTAATAATGTATTAATGTAATAATGGTAATAATGTAATAATGGTAATAATGTATTAATGTATTAATGTAATACTATATTAATGTAATCATGTATTAATGCAATAATGTATTAATGTATTAATGCAAGAATGTATTAATGTAATAATGGTAATAATGTATTAATGTAATAATATATTAATGTAATAATGTATTAATGCAATAATGTATTGTATTGTTTTATTGATGAATTTCTAACCCTGTTTTGACCCCAGGAAGAGTATCTGCTGCCTTGTTGAGGTACAACTGTTCTAACTGTTTTGACCCCAGGAAGAGTAGCTGCTGCCTTGTTGAGGTATAACTGTTCTAACCCTGTTTTGACCCCAGGAAGATTAACTGCTGCCTTGTTGAGGTATAACTGTTCTAACCCTGTTTTGACCCCAGGAAGAGTAGCTGCTGCCTTGTTGAGGTATAACTGTTCTAACCCTGGTTGTGCCCCAGGAAGAGTAGCTGCTGCCTTGTTGAGGTATAACTGTTCTAACCCTGTTTGTACACCAGGAAGAGTAGCTGCTGCCTTGTTGAGGTATAACTGTTCTAACCCTGTTTTGACCCCAGGAAGAGTATCTGCTGCCTTGTTGAGGTACAACTGTTCTAACTGTTTTGACCCCAGGAAGAGTAGCTGCTGCCTTGTTGAGGTATAACTGTTCTAACCCTGTTTGTACCCCAGGAAGAGTAGCTGCTGCCTTGTTGAGGTATAACTGTTCTAACCCTGTTTTGACCCCAGGAAGATTAACTGCTGCCTTGTTGAGGTATAACTGTTCTAATCCTGGTTGTCCCCCCGGAAGAGTAGCTGCTGCCTTGTTGAGGTATAACTGTTCTAATCCTGGTTGTCCCCCAGGAAGAGTAGCTGCTGCCTTGTTGAGGTATAACTGTTCTAATCCTGGTTGTCCCCTAGGAAGAGTAGCTGCTGCCTTGTTGAGGTATAACTGTTCTAACCCTGTTTTGACCCCAGGAAGAGTATCTGCTGCCTTGTTGAGGTATAACTGTTCTAATCCTGGTTGTCCCCCAGGAAGAGTAGCTGCTGCCTTGTTGAGGTATAACTGTTCTAACCCTGTTTTGACCCCAGGAAGAGTAGCTGCTGCCTTGTTGAGGTATAACTGTTCTAATCCTGGTTGTCCCCCAGGAAGAGTAGCTGCTGCCTTGTTGAGGTATAACTGTTCTAACTGTTTTGATCCCAGGAAGAGTAGCTTCTGCCTTGTTGAGGTATAACTGTTCTAACCCTGTTTTGATCCCAGGAAGAGTAGCTGCTGCCTTGTTGAGGTATAACTGTTCTAACTGTTTTGATCCCAGGAAGAGTAGCTTCTGCCTTGTTGAGGTATAACTGTCTAACCCTGTTTTGATCCCAGGAAGAGTAGCTGCTGCCTTGTTGAGGTATAACTGTTCTAACCCTGTTTTGACCCCAGGAAGAGTGGCTGCTGCCTTGTTGAGGTATAACTGTTCTAACCCTGTTTTGACCCCAGGAAGAGTAGCTGCTGCCTTGTCCACCTGACAGGTGTGGAATATCAAGAAGCTGATTAAACATGGTCATTACATAGGTGCACCTTGTGCTTCGGACAATAAAATGCCACTCTAAAATGTGCAGTTTTGTCACACAACACAATACAACAGATGTCTGAAGTTTTGAGGGAGTGTGCAATTGGCATGCTACATGCAAGAATGTCCACCAGAGCTGTTGCCAGAGAATGTAATGTTCATTTCTCTACCATAAGCCTCCTCCAACATAAGTTTAGAGAATTTGTCAGTGCGTCCAACCACAGACCACATGTAACCACTCCAGCCCAGGACCTCCACATCCGGCTTCTTCACCTGTGGGATCGTCTGAGACCAGCCACCAAGACAGCTGATGAAACTTAGGAGTATTTCTGTCTGCGATAAAACCCTTTTCTGGGGAAAAACTAATTCTAATTGGATAGACCTGGCTCCCAAGTGGGTGGGCCTATTCCTTCCCAGGACCAGTCACGTGAGATCCATAGATTAGGACCAAATTGATTTACTTAAATTGACTGATTTACTCATTTGAACTGTAACTCAATAAAATCGTTAAAATTGTTGCATATTGCGTTTATAATTTTGTTCAATACCTGTCAACACCTCACCGTGCGAGGAAATGGCACTGAGCCTTTAAAAAAATGAAATAATGAGTTGGAAAACTTTGGGTGCGTTCTTACACCATTACCCAATACAGAATCCGTTCACCATTCCTCCAAACAGAATCCGTTCACCATTCTTCCATACAGAATCCGTTCACCATTCCTCGAAACAGAATCCATTCACCATTCCTCCAAACAGAATCTGTTCACCATTCCTCCATACAGAATCCATTCACCATTCTTCCATACAGAATCCATTCACCATTCCTCCAAACAGAATCCATTCACCATTCCTCCATACAGAATCCAATCACCATTCCTCCATACAGAATCCATTCACCATTCCTCCATTCAGAATCCATTCACCATTCCTCCAAACAGAATCCATTCACCATTCCTCCATACAGAATCCATTCACCATTCCTCCATACAGAATCCATTCACCATTCCTCCATTCAGAATCCATTCACCATTCCTCCATACAGAATCCGTGGGGTTATTTTCTGCTCACGCGTTCTCATTTGGACTCATGTCATCTGATCAAAGCACCGGATCCAATCCAAGTGCCAGTGAGTTTATCAAACTCCAGGCATTTACATTAGTTGGATGAAAATAGAGCTCCTTGGCAACGCACAGCAGTGGTGGGTTTGGCGTCAAAATGAAAAATGCATGAGCAGAAAATAGCCCCATCCCTACTGTAAAATATGCTGGTGGACCTTTGATGTTATGGGGCTATTCTACTTCCAGGGGTCCTTGTTAAGGTCAACGGCATCATGAACTTTTCCCAGTACCAGGATATTTTTTTAGCCATAAAACCAGTTGTCTCCAAGACTTGAACCCCATTAAAAACCTGTGGTTTGAATTGAATAAGGAAGTCCATAAGCACAGGTGAAGGATGTCAGGGGATCTAGAAAAATTCTGTTATCAAATGGAGGAATGGTTTAGGATCCTACCCTACCCTACTCAACAAATTGGATGCATTCTATCACAGTGCAATCCATTTTGTCACCAAAGCCCCATATACTACCCACCATTGCGACCTGTACGCTCTCGTTGGCTGGCCCTCGCTTCATACTCATCGCCAAACCCACTGGCTCCATGTCATCTACAAGACCCTGCTAGGTAAAGCCCCCCCTTATCTCAGCTCGCTGGTCACCATAGCATCACCCACCTGTAGCACGCACTCCAGCAGGTATATCTCTCTGGTCACCCCCAAAACCAATTCTTTCTTTGGCCGCCTCTCCTTCCAGTTCTCTGCTGCCAATGACTGGAACAAACTACAAAAATCTCTGAAACTGGAAACATTTTTCTCCCTTACTAGCTTTAAGCACCAACTGTCAGAGCAGCTCACAGATTACTGCACCTGTACATAGCCCACCTATAATTTAGCCCAAACAACTACCTCTTTCCCTACTGTATTTATTTTATTTATTTTGCTCCTTTGCACCCCATTATTTTTATTTCTACCTTGCACATTCTTCCACTGCAAATCTACCATTCCAGTGTTTTACTTGCTATATTGTATTTACTTTGCCACCATGGCCTTTTTTTTGCCTTTACCTCCCTTATCTCACCTCATTTGCTCACATCGTATATAGACTTGTTTATACTGTATTATTGACTGTATGTTTGTTTTACTCGTTGTATGTGTCGAACTGCTTTGCTTTATCTTGGCCAGGTCACAATTGTAAATGAGAACTTGTTCTCAACTTGCCTACCTGGTTAAATAAAGGTGAAATAAAAAATAAAAAATCCCTCCCAATGCGTTCTCCACATTCATAAAACATTTGACAAAAAAGGCAATTAACCTCGAAAAGTGAGGTATTGAAAACAAGGGTGTCAATAATGTTTTCACCCTACCCGTTTGAGATAATTAAATCTCTTTCTCTGAGCAATTGTATTAGTATAAAATGATAACATTTCCAAATGTTTTTGGAGCGTACAATATAGCTCAATATTTGAATGATTTATTTTATACAGTCATTTTTGCTAATCTATATATCTATATCTAATCTATAATGGTGTTAATAATTTCGGACCACGCTGTATATCTGATGATTCATTATATACAATGTGATTTATAAGGGATACAAGAACATTTCGACTTGCTATCGTTATTATATCGTGTTCTATAAACAAAAACAACAACGATGCATTTGAAAAATAAAATGTTTTCATTTTCTTTACAATTTTAGTTGGGTTTAAACCCTAAAAAAACACAACATTGTAGGAAGCAATACTGTGGCTGGATATTTATTGAATACATTGTATCACGATTAAAACATCAGGATTAGCAGATCGCCTGGAGATTGGAACATTCATTATTTAACAATTAATACATTAAAATCGACAACACTTATCCAAACAGACAAGGTTGAGAAATGAATTTCCTTCTGTGGAAATGGATACAGCCTAGTGGAAATATCGATATGTATTGTGTTCTACATAGGCTACACAGTCCGAAAAGTTTTTAATCACTACACTCAAACTCAGCCATCCAAATTCATCATCTGTGTCTATACTTTTAATTTTCGCACCATAAGTAGACATGAATTCGAATAGGATAAACCTTACCTTCAATATCTTCAAAAGTTAAACGGGCATTTTTGAGTGGTCGTGATCCATGGCCTCAACTTTGTCGAGTTTTACCTTCCCAACCGTAGATAGTCTTCTCCTGGATAAACGGAGCTGTGACACGGTGCCATCTGCGCTCCAGAGCGGATCCCATTGGAGGAACGGGGCGTCAATAAGGAAGAGGCCGAGACGGTACTTCCTGTGTAAAGGGGGGCAGGACCCCGGTGTGTGTGTGTTTATAAAGAGATTAGGGGGGGCAGAACCTGGAACAGATTTAACTCTTTAATGTGGCATGAGAAAGACACGGGTCACCTGTTTTATAATTAGCTCAGCAGCCATGGGTAGTAGAAGGCCCACAGTCTATCAGCTGTAAAGAGGGAGGCCTCTAGAGTAGTTTACAATAGATTACAATGCAATATAGTATAACAGAATACAGTATAATAAGGCCTCCAAAATGGCATGGCAGTCTAAGTCATTGCATAGGCTACACAGTCCGCAGTGCTCGAAATTAATTAATAACAAAAATAATCACTTTGTTTAAAAAGTAACGATATTTTGGAGATTTTGTTTTCAAATTAGTGAGCGAGAAAAAGGCAATATTTGAACATGTGGTGAGACATTCTCACTAATTTGTAAATAAAGCCAGTTTGTTATTTAGAATGATTTATTTCTGGAGAAACCTAACTTGATTATTTAGCCGACATCACATGTTTATGTTCAGTCAACACATATATCTAAAGAATATCATGGAATATAATTGAACATCTTTGTTTCTCCATGCTTGTCTCAGAGCAGCGCGAAACGGTGCTGAAATAGACGTCCACAGCGGGAAGGCTATAAATATAACGATATTTTGGAGATTATTTCGTTTTTTTTTTAAATGACAGTGAGAGAATATAATCTGAATAAAGGCCAAAATAATATTTATAATGGCTAAAATCTAGCCCTGCTAATAGCCATGATGACACTGTACAACGTGACCATGTGTGTTTGTAAGAGTATTTTCCAGTAAGAAACCATTTGTTTGCCTTCATTAGACAACTTTTCATTAGACAGTTGTTTTTAAATTGTACCTTTATTTAACTCGGCAAGTCAGGTAAGAACAAATTCTTATTTACAATGAAGGCCTACCACGCTGGGCCAAATTGTACGCCACCCTATGGCTCTCCCAATCACGGTCGGATGTGATACAGCCTGTATTCGAACCAGGGACTGTAGTAATGCCTCTTGCACTGAGATGCAGTGCCTTAGAAAGGTCAAAACAAATGATTTGTTGCAAGTTGTGGAGTTTTTTTTCTTCACACCTAGCTCTGCTATTAGACAATTCTTTAGTAAAGGTTGAATAGTATATTGTTCAGCTGATAGCCCATCCTAGACACGTTTGCAGAATTCACAGCATGCTACAGTATGCTTGTGAAAAACTAAATTCCTCCAGCTGTTGACACAGAATATCTAAGGGGCTTTTATATAATTATAATGCGGGGTTAATAGTAATAACAATAATACTCTTTCCCCATCCACTTGTTAAATATCCATATCGTTCCTCACCCTCTTCCACACGTCATTCTCCGCCTGAGTGGCTCGCTTGTGGGGGTGCTGGAAGGATATGGCAGCACTTTCGGTTGTGCATCAAGTATTCAGTATAGCAAGATTGTATGAAGGTCTGGTTATTCAAATAGTAATATGCTCTAAACCGCTCTGGTGGCAAACAAACTTTGCTGCCCTGTTTTCAATCATCCACATGGTTGGGAGAACCTATTTAAGTAGGTAAATACATTTCGAAAATGTTTTAAAAAAAGTATTATTAGCTATAATAACTAGCTACAGAGCATTTTAACTCAAATGAGCTGCTAATGTTGCTATCTATTTCAGATAGCTAGCTAAGTTAATTATATTTTTCCAGCTACCTAACTTCATTTTAGCTAGCTATCTTGATATATTTAACACTGTAAAATATGATGTGTATGTAGCTAGCTAACAGCCATGGAGGAGGATGAAAGGATAGCAGCCCCAGCTGTCAAAGTGAGAGAGTAGGCTATTCTGGATAGAGCAGGTACTTTGTGTAGTTCCAGTCCTTAGACGTGAGGACAGAGAACATCATATTCAGTGCTGTCTAATTTGAGTATAATGAAGTCTGTTTCTTGTGAGATTTTCTGTTAGCTAGTCAGCTAACTTGCTAAATAGCGAATTTCATGAATTAACTTCATGACAAAAAATATGCACAATCGTTTGTGTCTACCGTAACTAACATATTGCTCTCAATTGTAATTGTTTTGCTTGACTCGTTATGATGTTGTAATTACTTACATTTGTTTCCACCGTAATGATTTGTCAGACATCTTTGCTGAAGAAAGTCACCAGGGATGGGAGGCCCGCATCACATCCGTCATTGGAATCACTCTATATGATTGGTCATATAAAAACCTTGGGACCCAAATGCATAATGAGTGCTCTAACTCCCCCTTGTGGTGGTCTGGAGCAATGAAGCAGTGAAGCTGGGTACCTCTAAGTCCCTCGGAGTAAGCTAGCAACTTTTAAAGGAGGAACCACTGTACCCGGAGCCGCGTAGGAGTCTTGGGCGAGACCCAAGCGCTTGATGTTGGAGACCGAGGTGGGAAGACCCGGTTCACCGTCAACCCCCGATTCCCTTCGGACGTGGCCGAAGCACCTGCCCACAGGTGCGCCATATGGCCGTGCCTAACAGTCGGGCACAGCCCAGGCGACATGAAATGGGCTGATAGGTGGAGGCAATACTTAACGGATCTGACTTGCCGACTTCCCTTACATACCTTAAGGGAACATTTCGGCATTTGCCGTATGGTTAGTGAGAAAGTGCACATTGCAAATGTACGGTCCCTTACTAGACGTCCGAAAACGTTTTTAAAATTCGCGGACGGCGTCGGGCCGAGCGGCAGGGCCGGACCTACCAGGAAGTCATCAAATGAACTTTGTCGGACATTCGGTTTCCGTTTCACAAAAATAATAAGATTTTGGTCATTTTTCCACTGTCCCAGAATATCCCACAGGGGGGCATAAGCAATCATATTGCTATCGGACAAAACATCACGATTCACGACGGGGCCTTATCTCGAAAACGGAAAATATTTCGAAGCCGAAACTCGGTGAGCGTAGGTTTGGCATAATGGGCAGTTGGCCCCGAACAAGATGGCGTCCAGGCCTCAACGGTTTTTGAGTTATGGCCATTTATCTGGGATTAAAGGTCCAAAATGAAAATAGAGAAATTATTTTTCCACTTCATGTCAAAGTCAAGGAGCCTCCGGTGTCAATAAAAAAGAACCAGCCATTTATCTATCGTCATTTTAAGAGAAATCGTACAATGACAGATTGGTGATGTTCACGGATAGGTGTTTTTTTTTTTTTTCAACGGTTACAGATCCAGTTGCAGGGTGTTCTTACGAATCTTTTTAAAGTGTGCTGCGGAGCTCTGCGAGATTTCTGTGATTTTCTATGATTTTCTGAAATAACACACACTCACTAAACCCTCTGTAAATAACTCAGTTCTTAACGTAAAGACTTAAAACTCAGGATTCTGTAAAGGCATACCCCAATCAGGATATGGGTTTATTTATAGCTTCCTGTGCCAACCGGAAGTGCCTTAAATGATGTCATAGTGGCAGTTTCCAAGGGTTAAAAAGGTCAGATCTTTTCAAAACTTCATATGTGTGATTAGGCAATCCCCATAAACTGTAAGTCAGTCATTTCTCCCAACAGATGTCAAAGAGCAAGGATGGAGTGACAAAGTGCGGTGCTTAAAGACACAGAGAGCAGGCAATGGCATTACCATAATCCCTAGGCCGTGCCGAGTTCAACGAGATATCCCGCTTGACCGTAGCTCGCTTGCATTTTACAACCATATTTTTATTTTTGGGTTACCAGGTGCCTATTTTAAACAGTCCATAAAGCACTCAGGGCGGCCCCCATGGATAGAGGGTCGTAGTAGGGTACTCCCATAGCGGGCATGGACAATAGGAGTCCCGGTAAATGCATTTACAACCATATTTTTATTTTTGGGTTACCAGTTGCACAACAATGCACGTGCATTTGCAATATGATTCTATAGTGAAAAAACACCACCAAATGGACATGATGAAATCAACACAACGAGTGATGGAAAGGAACAACTATCACTGCTCGGCCATCCTGTGTTCATCAGGCCAGTCAATTTTGCATTTTTGAGCATGTCAAATTTCATATGGTAAATGCCCATTGAACCATATTGCAAATGCACGTGCACTTGCAATATGATTGTATGTGAAAAGACATCACAAAATGGACAGGATGAAGTCAACACAACGAGCGATGGAAAGGAGCAACTATCACTGCCAGGCCATCCCGAGTTCATCTGGCCAGTCAATTTTGCATTTCTGCATGATTTTTGAGCATGTCAAATTTCATATGGTAAATGCCCATTGAACCATATTGCAAATGCACGTGCACTTGCAATATGATTGTATGTGAAAAGACATCACAAAATGGACAGGATGAAGTCAACACAACGAGCGATGGAAAGGAGCAACTATCACTGCCAGGCCATCCCGAGTTCATCTGGCCAGTCAATTTTGCATTTCTGCATGATTTTTGAGCATGTCAAATTTCATATGGTAAATGCCCATTGAACCATATTGCAAATGCACGTGCACTTGCAATATGATTGTATGTGAAAAGACATCACAAAATGGACAGGATGAAGTCAACACAACGAGCGATGGAAAGGAGCAACTATCACTGCCAGGCCATCCCGAGTTCATCTGGCCAGTCAATTTTGCATTTCTGCATGATTTTTGAGCATGTCAAATTTCATATGGTAAATGCCCATTGAACCATATTGCAAATGCACGTGCACTTGCAATATGATTGTATGTGAAAAGACATCACAAAATGGACAGGATGAAGTCAACACAACGAGCGATGGAAAGGAGCAACTATCACTGCCAGGCCATCCCGAGTTCATCTGGCCAGTCAATTTTGCATTTCTGCATGATTTTTGAGCATGTCAAATTTCATATGGTAAATGCCCATTGAACCATATTGCAAATGCACGTGCACTTGCAATATGATTGTATGTGAAAAGACATCACCAAATGGACATGATGAAATCAACACAACGAGTGATGGAAAGGAACAACTATCACTGCCAGGGCCATCCTGTGTTCCCATAGCGGGCATTAATATCAGAATGACCGGTAAATGCATTTTGGAGCATATTTTAATTTTTGGGTTACCGGGTGCACAACAATCAGTATCCATCGTAATATTTTAAACAGTCCACAAAGCACTCAGGACGGCCCTGACAGAGAGAGGGCCGTAGTAGGGTGCTTCCATATCGGGCATTAATATGAGAATGACCCTTAAATGCATTTAGGACCATATTTTAATTTTTGGGTTCCCAGGTGCACCCACTTTATTTTGGGTTCCCAGGTGCACACTTTATTTTGGGTTCCCAGATCACCAGGTCTATTTTGGGTCACAGGTGCACGCGGTTCCTAACAGCGCAGCTATCTGCTTTATAGCCCGAGGGAGGGTGCTTAAGTGTGGGTGCCCTGGTTCACCTGGTGTGCGAGGTTGTGGATGTGGGGGGGGTCCCATGCTGGAATCATCCCCGGAAATAGAGGAGTGTTACCTGGGTGGTGAGTAAGGGCCTACAAGCCTGGAGGTCCATATTTTAATTTTTGGGTTACCAGTTGCACGTTTTCAATCACCAGTTGCACAACAATCAGTATCCATCGTGATATTTTAAACAGTCCATAAAGCACTAAATGACGGCCCCCACGGAAAGAGGGCCGTAGTAGGGTGCTTCCATAGCGGGCATTAATATGAGAATGACCCTTAAATGCATTTTGGAGCATATTTTAATTTTTGGGTTACCAGTTGCACATGTTCAATCACCTCAACAGGTGCACAGCAATGAGTATCCATCAGAACATGTTAAAGTGTCCATACATCACTCAGGACGGCCCCTATGGAAAGATCACCTCCTATATCGGGCATTAAAATCAGAATGACCGGTAAATGCATGTAGGACCATGTTTTATTTTTTGGGTTACCAGTTGCACAACAATGCTTGTGCATTTGCAATATGATTCTATAGTGAAAAAACATCACCAAATGGACATGATGAAATCAACACAACGGGTGATGGAAAGGAACAACTATCACTGCTCGGCCATCCTGTGTTCATCAGGCCAGTCAATTTTGCATTTTTTGAGCATGTCAAATTTCATATGGTAAATGCCCAAGGGTTAGAAAAGTCACATCTCTCCAAAACTTCATATGTGTGACTAGGTAACCCTCCTAAACTGTAAATCAGTCATTTCCCCCAGGAGATGTCAAAGAAAAGCTCTCATACACACACACAGCAAGGATGGAGTGAAAAACTGCGTTGCTGAAAGACACAGAGAGCAGGCAATGGCATTACCATAATCCCTAGGCTGTGCCGAGTTCAACGAGATATCCCGCTTGACCGTAGCTCGCTCGGTCTGGGCGCAGCGACCATTTGAAAAGTAGGCCCAATATGAAGCCTGCCCCACAACGTCATTTGCTTTTGGGTGACAGCGGCAGAACCGTTAGGTTTAGAAGGAAAATTCAACCACAGGAATGTTCCTAAGGTCCTTCCGATCCGTGCAAGCCTAACCTTGACCGTGTGGCATTAACCCTTGACAGTTAAAAGAAGGTGTTTACATCAAACAGTTTGCATTGACTTCTCTCCCCATAGGAATACATTGCCTGCACCCCTAAATTCAACCTGGAGTCTATATGGGTTATGAATGCCGTATGAACCTGTCTTCGGTAACAGTCCATCAGGCCACTATGAGGTCTACCTGTGTTGATTCTAAGCTTCCTAGACCAACCGGAAGTGGTTCAAATCCCCCTAAAAGTGTATATCCATACCCTGCCTGCAGTTTGATAGACATAGTGCATTCAACCCTGTGTAAATCAGTCAATTCTTAACGTAAAGACTTAAAACTCAGGATTCTGTAACAGCATACCCCAATGAGGATATGTGTTGACTTATAGCTTCCTGTGCCAACCGGAAGTGTCATAATTGGTGTCTCAGGGGCTGTTTCGAGGGGTTAAAAAGTCAGATCTTTCCAAAACTTCATATATGTGATTAGGCAACCCCCATGAACTGTAAATCAGTCATTTTTCCCATAAAATTTCAAAGGAAAAATAAATCACACTAAAACACAACTTGGAAGGAGGGACGTATTGGGGTGCGTAGAGACAGACAGTGACTGCAATAGTTAGCTTTGTTCGAGCTAAAAAAGAACCGTCAGACCTAGAGTTCCGAAACTTTAGAAACCTGTTCTAGACCTCAGGTCGATAGTGCGTGGTGAGTTAGGTGGCTCTAGAAGGTTCTCGGACCGAGAAACAGCCTCGTACATTTGCAATGATTTCAATTCATTTTGACCATTACGAAAATGACGACATTTAGAAAAGTCTCAGAGACGCAAGGCTAGGTGCATTGAAACCGGCTCGGCCCATAGAGACAGACCCCAACGTTTCTGTCCGATAGCTCATTCAAGGACCCCGTAGCAAGGCATGGAAAAAAGTGGATTTTCAGCACCAATTAGGGTTTTACTCGGGCACCGAAGGACCTATCGAGCCGAAACTCGGGATTCGGGGTCGCCTCACATAGGCCTTCACATAATGTCCGACCTGGACCCGCAGCTAGAACGTAACTATGTGTTTTACGTTTTTATTATGTTTTAAACCGAAGGCGCTGTGAATTATGGGACTGCTCTGACATATGTGATAGTTGGCTTCTAAATGAGTAGGAAAAAGTGGGTTTGGTGTTAATTGATATCAGTTTGGTGTCATAATGACATCTAATTGACTGATGGACACTGACTTGCTAGTTGACTTTTGTACATTTGCAATGTGTTTAAACGGAGAGGGACCATCACCAAAATGGCATTCTGAAATCAACACAAAAAATGGCATCACCATAGTCTCCAGACTGTGCCGAGTTCAACGAGATGCCCCGCTTGACCGTAGCTCGTTCTGAGTGCAGCGACCTTGAAAAAAAGAAGGCCCAAAATGAAGCCTGCCCCACAATGTCATTTGATTTTGGGTGGCAGTGAGAGAACCGTTAGGGTGAGAAGCACAATTCGACCTCAGGTACGTTCCTAAGGTCCTCCCGATCCGTGCAAGCCTAACCTTGACCCTGTGGCATTAACCCTTAACAGTTAAAAGAAGGTGTTTACATCAAAAAGTTTGCATTGACTTCTCTCCCCATAGGAATACATTGCCTGCACTCCTAAATTCAACCTGAAGCCTATGTGGGTTATGAATGCCTTATGAACCTGTCTTCAGTAACAGTCCATCAGACCACTATGAGGTCTACCTGTGTCGATTCTAAGCTTCCTGGAGCAAACGGAAGTGGTTAAATTGACCCAAAAGGTGTTTTGATGTACATCACCTTCAAAGGTGAAAATGACCCCATTCAACACTGTGTATATCATAGATAGGTCAATTCTTAACTTAAAGACTTAAAACTCAGGATTCTGTAGGTTTCTATGTCAGTCAAGACATGTGTTGACTTATAGCTTCCTGTGCCAACCGGAAGTGCCTTTAATTGGGTCACACTGTCTGTTTTGAAGGGTTAGAAAAGTCACATCTCTCCAAAACTTCATATGTGTGACTAGGTAACCCTCCTAAACTGTAAATCAGTCATTTCCCCCAGGAGATGTCAAAGAAAAGCTCTCATACACACACACAGCAAGGATGGAGTGACAAAGTGCGGTGCTTAAAGACACAGAGAGCAGGCAATGGCATTACCATAATCCCTAGGCCGTGCCGAGTTCAACGAGATATCCCGCTTGACCGTAGCTCGCTTGCATTTTACAACCATATTTTTATTTTTGGGTTACCAGGTGCCTATTTTAAACAGTCCATAAAGCACTCAGGGCGGCCCCCATGGATAGAGGGTCGTAGTAGGGTACTCCCATAGCGGGCATGGACAATAGGAGTCCCGGTAAATGCATTTACAACCATATTTTTATTTTTGGGTTACCAGTTGCACAACAACGCACGTGCATTTGCAATATGATTCTATAGTGAAAAACACCACCAAATGGACATGATGAAATCAACACAACGAGTGATGGAAAGGAACAACTATCACTGCTCGGCCATCCTGTGTTCATCAGGCCAGTCAATTTTGCATTTTTGAGCATGTCAAATTTTGGTATGGTAAATGCCCATTGAACCATATTGCAAATGCACGTGCACTTGCAATATGATTGTATGTGAAAAGACATCACAAAATGGACAGGATGAAGTCAACACAACGAGCGATGGAAAGGAGCAACTATCACTGCCAGGCCATCCCGAGTTCATCTGGCCAGTCAATTTTGCATTTCTGCATGATTTTTGAGCATGTCAAATTTCATATGGTAAATGCCCATTGAACCATATTGCAAATGCACGTGCACTTGCAATATGATTGTATGTGAAAAGACATCACCAAATGGACATGATGAAATCAACACAACGAGTGATGGAAAGGAACAACTATCACTGCTCGGCCATCCTGTGTTCATCAGGCCAGTCAATTTTGCATTTTTGAGCATGTCAAATTTCATATGGTAAAATACAACTAAAGTATGTTGATACAGTTCTTATACGTGTGTAATTGACACAAAATTACAAAAAACGGTCCAGAAAGCACTTTTTAAGGGTGTGTGAAGTTTTTACAAAATTTTGACATTTTTGACTTTTGACTTTTGACTTCCTATGAAATCATATTGAAAATGGACAAAACATATTACTTATGCCCATGTAAAAAAAAAAAAAAAAAAAAAAAAAAATATGATGATAAAATTGGACAAAAGTATATTCATACAGTTCTTACACATGTGTAATTGACAAAAAAATCGAAAGAATTTCGAAAAACGGTCCAGAAAGCACTTTTTTAAGGGGTGATAAGTTTTTGACAAAAAATCATTTTTTCAAAATTTTGCTTTTGGATGTTGACTTGGGTGACATTTCCCAATATGAAAAACCATGGTGGAGCGAATTCGCCACCTGTTGAATTTTTAAAGTGTTACAATAGGCAATCGCCATATGGCAGTTGCAATACACTTTGCACGAATCAACGCCGAATTGGGTGGTATTGGCCAATGTGTATATGGTTTGTCCGATGCCAATGACTTCCCATTCATTTTTGTACACTTCAGGGGGGTATTCCCTTACCTACACATAGAAAAGAGAACTCTCCCCGGGGCTCCCTTCCGAACAGCGTTCGCCCATCTCTTAGGACCGACTGACCCATGTTCAACTGCTGTTCACATCGAACCCTTCTCCAATTTCACCTTCAAAGTTCTCGTTTGAATATTTGCTACTACCACCAAGATCACCCAATGCCAGAGTCACTCTTTCTCCTCTCCCTCTCCCCTCTCTCTTCTCTCCTGTCCCTCTCCCCTCTCTCTTTCCTCTCTCTCCCCTCCCTCTCACTTCCATAGAGGGTGGAAGCTGACTCAAATTGAGGGTGTCAGCAGACTGAAGACATTGATGTTGACAGCAGGCTGAAGACATTGATGTTGACAGCAGACTGAATACATTGAGGTTGACAGCAGACTGAAGACATTGAGGTTGACAGCAGACTGAAGACATTGATGTTGACAGCAGACTGAAGACATTGAGGTTGACAGCAGACTGAAGACATTGAAGTTGACAGCAGACTGAAGACATTGAGGTTGACAGCAGACTGAAGACATTGATGACAGCAGACTGAAGACATTGATGTTGACAGCAGACTGAAGACATTGATGTTGACAGCAGACTGAAGACATTGAGGTTGATGAAGACATTGATGTTGACAGCAGCTGAAGACTGCAAGACATTGATTGAGAGGTTGACAGCAGACTGAAGACATTGATGGTGACAGCAGACTGAAGACATTGATGTTGACAGCAGACTGAAGACATTGAGGTTGACAGCAGACTGAAGACATTGATGTTGACAGCAGACTGAATACATTGAGGTTGACAGCAGACTGAAGACATTGATGTTGACAGCAGACTGAAGACATTGAGGTTGACAGAGACTGAAGACATTGTTGTTGACAGCAAACTGAAGACATTGATGTTGACAGCAGACTGAAGACATTGAGGTTGACAGCAGACTGAAGACATTGATGGTGACAGCAGACTGAAGACATTGAGTTGACAGCAGACTGAAGACATTGATGTTGACAGCAGACTGAAGACATTGATGTTGACAGCAGACTGAATACATTGATGTTGACAGCAGACATTGAGGTTGACAGCAGACTGAAGACATTGATGTTGACAGCAGACTGAAGACATTGATGTTGACAGCAGACTGAAGACATTGAGGTTGACAGCAGACTGAAGACATTGATGTTGACAGCAGACTGAAGACATTGATGTTGACAGCAAACTGAAGACATTGTTGTTGACAGCAAACTGAAGACATTGATGTTGACAGCAGACTGAAGACATTGAGGTTGACAGCAAACTGAAGACATTGATGTTGACAGCAGACTGAAGACATTGATGTTGACAGCAGACTGAAGACATTGATGTTGACAAAAAGTACTCGTTACATTTTGAATGCTTAGCAGGGCAGGAAAATAGTCCAATTCACCCACTTATCAAGAGAACACGTGGTCATCCCTAATGCCTCTGATCTGGCAGAATCATTAAACACACATGTTTTGTTTGTAAATTTTGTCGGAGTGTTGGAGTGTGCCCCTGGCTATCCATAAATAACTAAAAATCAAGAAAATGGCAATGTCTGGTTTGCTTAATATAAGGAATTTTTTATTATTGATACTTTTAGTTTTGATACTTACAGTGCATTCGGAAATTATTCAGACCCTTTTTGCAAATGTATTAAAAATAAAAATAAAAACTGAAATTACATTTACATCAGTATTCAGACCCTTTACTCTGTACTTTGCTGAAGCACTTTTGGTACCGATTACAGCCTCGAGTCTTCTTGGGTATGACGCTACAAATTTGGCACACCTGTATTTGGGGAGTTTCTCCCATTCTTAACTGCAGATCCTCTCAAGGTCTGTCAGATTGGATGGGGAGCGTACAGCTCTCTTCAGTTCTCTCCAGAGATGTTAGATTGGGTTTAAGTCAGTGCTCTGGCTGGGCCACTCATGGACATTCAGAGACTTTCCCCAAAGCCACTCATGCGTTGTCTTGGCTGTGTGGTTTGGGTCTTTTTCCACTGAAAACACATCCAGACGTGATGCTTGGCATTCAGGGCAAAGAGTTCAATCTTGATTTCACCAGACCAGAGAATTGTTCCTGATGGTCCTTTAAGTGCCTTTTGGCAAACTCCAAGCAGGCTGTCATGTGCTTCTGCTGGCCACTCTACCATAAAGGCCTGGTTGGTGGAGTGCTGCAGAGATGCTTGTCCTTCTGGAGGTTTCTCCCATCTCCACAGAGGAACTTTGGAGCTCTGTCAGAGTGGCCATCGGAATCTTGGTCACCACCCTGACCAAGGCCCTTCTCCCCCGATTGTTCAATTTCACCAGGCGGCCAGCTCTAGAAAGAGTTTTGGTGGTTCCAAACTTCTTCCATTTAAGAATGATGGAGACCACTGTGTTCTTGGGGACCTTCAATGCTGCAGAAATGTGTTGGTACCCTTCCCCAGATCTGTGCCTCGACACAATCCTGTCCCAGAGCTCTATGGACAATTCCTTTGATCTCATGGCTTGGTTTTTGCTCTGCCATCCACTGTCAACTGTGGGACCTTATATAGACAGGTGTGTGCCTTTCCAAATCATGTCCAATCAATTGAATTGACCACAGGTGGACTCCAATCAAGTTGCAGAAACATCAAGAATTATTAATGGAAACAGGATGCACCTGAGCTCAATTTCAAGTCTCATAGCAAAGGGTCTGAATACTTATGTAAATGTGATCTTTCAGTTTTTTATGTTTAGTAAATTTGTAAACATTTCTTAACACCTGTTTTGCTTTGAAATTATAGGGTATTGTTTGTAGATTGATGAGAGGAAAACATTTATTTAATACATTTTCTAATAAGTCTGTGATGTAACAAAATGTGGAAAAGAGGATGTGGTCTGAGTACTTTCCGAATGCACTGTAATTATATTTTAGCAATTACATTGACTTATGTATACTTCCTGGGTAAAAGCTTTGTTTAGGGGAGAGAAGTATCGCTGTCTAATTTATTCTGCTTCCTGGGTAACAGCTTTGTTTAGGGGAGAGAAGTCTTGCTGTCTAATTTATTCTGCTTCCCGGTTAACAGCTTTGTTTAGGGGAGAGAAGTCTCGCTGTCTAATTTATTCTGCTTCCTGTGAGAACTGACTGGAATAAGATTCAGGATGATATTCCTCTCCTCTGGGTCTCTGGGTTGTAGAGACATTGTCTGTGTTCTTAATGGCACCACACTCCCTATGTAGTGCACTACTTTTGACCAGGGAGCATGGTTCTATTTGGGATGTACCACACTGACTGCTCCAGACATAGAATATGGTTCTATTTGGGATGTACCACTCTGACTGCTCCAGATAAAGATGTTACTGTATGTTATTTCAAACAGCATATTCTTAGCCAAGTTCTGAGACACATGCACTCTACTCAGATGGGAAATGTTAACAATAATGCTAGCTGGCAATTGTGGTGTCAGCTTCTCTGGACAACACAACAACAATAAGACATCAAATATAAGAATACCAACATAAATGGTAGTAGAATAGAATTAACATTTTAGCGTCAATATAATTCAGGAAAGCAGAATTTATGGTCCAATATTTACGTGTGTTTGGGGGAAGGGAGTATTTAGAAATCATAATAAGATTCTGGTAGCAGCTGTTGTGATGTGTGTGTGTGTGTGTGTGTGTGTGTGTGTGTGTGTGTGTGTGTGTGTGTGTGTGTGTGTGTGTGTGTGTGTGTGTGTGTGTGTGTGTGTGTGTGTGTGTGTGTGTGTGTGTGTGTGTGTGTGTGTGTGTGTGTGTGAATGCTTTGTTAGGAGTATTGTTGGTGTGTGTGTATGTTGATAAAAAATTAAAATAAAGTATATTTCAACAAGTAATTGGACAATGTCTCTGAGAAAAAATAAAAGAGCCGAGCGAAAGTAATAGTAATGTGATTATCTTCCACATCAGGATGAGAGAGAGAGAGAGAGAGAGAGAGAGAGAGAGAGAGAGAGAGAGAGAGAGACAGAGAGAGAGAGAGAGAGAAAGAGAGAGAGGGAGAAAGAGACAGAGACAGAGACAGAGACAGAGACAGAGACAGAGAGAGAGAGAGAGAGAGACAGAGACAGAGACAGAGAGACAGAGAGAGAGAGAGAGAGAGAGAGAGAGAGAGAGAGACAGAGAGACAGAGAGACAGAGAGAGAGAGTTTAGTTTGAGTTTTAAATACTCTTTATTGGGTCTGGGGGCCCACCACACAATAAATACTCATACAAAACCACAGTTACACATCAATTAAAAACACAACTCCAATTCCTCCTCCACAGTAACTACACACAACAGCCTCTGAATACCCCATATACTCAAAAGCAGATCGATATTGTTGACAAGTTTGTAATAGGCAAACTCAACCCTTAGTCTCGCTGCCAACATGCCCTCCAGCATTCCCACCACATCCACAGACCCCTGTCCCCGAATGCTGTTCTTTCGGGTCTTCCATATCGCTAATTTTGCTGCCCCTAACACAAAATTAAGCAACACAACTACACCCTTTTGACTGAACCTGTACTTTGGCCCAAATATATACAGTTGGGAAGAGAAAACCTCTCCCAACGTTGAGAACCAATCAGTGATCAGTTCAATCATCCCAACCAACCTGGGACACAGTAAAAACAGATGTGCCAGAGATTCAGACTCAGCACAGAATGGACACCCCTCCCCAACAGTAGGATCCAGGTGTACCAGATGCATATTAGTGGCTATAGCTCCATGTATTATCCTCCATTGGAGGTCAGCTGTCCTCTTATCAATAGGCAGTTTATATAATGATCGCCAACAGCCTTTTGGAGAGGCACCTGGACCAAGCACATCCGCCCACCTCGTCGATTTTACCCCTTCCAGGGAAGAGACATGGGACACCTTTACACATATTCTGTACATGGCCTTCTTTCCCACCTCCTTGAACTCCCCCAGCTCTGGGGTATCGAAGGAAAGCAGCGTCCCCACGTCCTCTTCAAATGCCCCCATCACAGCACTAATAATCAGTGCAGGGAACACATAATCCAGACCCTCCTTCCACTGATCAGAATTGGAAGTGTCAGTCACATACTGCAGATGAAGCACTGGCAAGGAATCGCAGACGTCATCGACGACCTTCCTCAGTAGGCGAGAAGATCGGATCCCCGCTCTTTCTCCCAGCTCCTCCAGTCTGCTCCTGCTCTGCATCAGATGACCCAGCTTGGTACACCCCACGCCTAACAGGCATGAACGTAGGCTAGCTGAAACCAGAACACGGGACTGGATGGCAGTGTTGTGAAAAAGAGGCTCTTCAAAAAGCCATATCCCTGGTGGCGTGCAGGCCTTACGGGACTTGACAAAGACTCTCCAAGCCTGCATAACAGACTCATAAAATGGAGTCAGGCCAGTCAAATCACCCCCCTCCAGCTTTAAGAGGAAAAGATGCTTGTCTAAGCCCAAACAGCCCGCTCTCCTCATCAATATGTAGGCTGTTTCGCCAGCTAGAACAGTCTCTGTACAACAATCTCTGGGCTGCTTGGAGCCTGAAAGCCGTGATCCTAGAGGAAATGTCCACCAGGCCTTGCCCACCCTCGTGCAGTGGCAGGTACAGGGCTGCAGCTTTAATCCAGTGTTGCCCAGACCAGAAGAAATTGACAAGGGTCCTCTGAAGCTCTTGTATCAGACCCTTTGGTGGCTGTAAAACCATTAGTCTGTGCCACAGGGTAGAAGCAGCAAGATTATTAGCTACCAGGACCCGTCCCCTATAAGACAGCAGGGGCAACACCCATTTCCACCTTGACAGTCTGGCACACACTTTCTCCACTACACCCTCCCAGTTCTCTTTTTGAAAGACATCGGAGCCTAGAAAACCCCCCCCCCAAAGTCTTCATTCCATCTCTGCCCCACTGAAGCCCCCTGGTAACCGTGGAGTGGACCCCATCTGAAGCTGACCTGCCCACAGCGCTTCACTCTTTCCCCAATTGACTCTAGCTGAGGAGGCCCCCTCATACACCTTTAAAGTGTTTGAGAGAACCTTAACATCCTCACCCCCTGTAATAAAAACTATCAAATCAAATCAAATCAAATCAAATCAAATCAAATCAAATTTGATTTGTCACATACACATGGTTAGCAGATGTTAATGCGAGTGTAGCGAAATGCTTGTGCTTCTAGTTCCGACAATGCAGTAATAACGAGCAAGTAATCTAACTAACAATTCCAAAAAAACTACTGTCATACACAGTGTAAGGGGATAAAGAATATGTACATAAGGATATATGAATGAGTGATGGTACAGAGCAGCATAGGCAAGATACAGTAGATGATATCGAGTACAGTATATACATATGAGATAAGTATGTAAACCAAGTGGCATAGTTAAAGTGGCTAGTGATACATGTATTACATAAGGATGCAGTCGATGATATAGAGTACAGTATCAACGTATGCATATGAGATGAACAATGTAGGGTAAGTAACATTATATAAGGTAGCATTGTTTAAAGTGGCTAGTGATATATTTACATAATTTCCCATCAATTCCCATGATTAAAGTGGCTGGAGTAGAGTCAGTGTCATTGACAGTGTGTTGGCAGTAGCCACTCAATGTTAGTGGTGGCTGTTTAACAGTCTGATGGCCTTGAGATAGAAGCTGTTTTTCAGTCTCTCGGTCCCAGCTTTGATGCACCTGTACTGACCTCGCCTTCTGGATGGCAGCGGGGTGAACAGGCAGTGGCTCGGGTGGTTGATGTCCTTGATGATCTTTATGGCCTTCCTGTAGCATCGGGTGGTGTAGGTGTCCTGGAGGGCAGGTAGTTTGCCCCCGGTGATGCGTTGTGCAGACCTCACTACCCTCTGGAGAGCCTTACGGTTGAGGGCGGTGCAGTTGCCATACCAGGCGGTGATACAGCCCGCCAGGATGCTCTCGATTGTGCATCTGTAGAAGTTTGTGAGTGCTTTTGGTGACAAGCCGAATTTCTTCAGCCTCCTGAGGTTGAAGAGGCGCTGCTGCGCCTTCCTCACGATGCTGTCTGTGTGAGTGGACCAATTCAGTTTGTCTGTGATGTGTATGCCGAGGAACTTAAAACTTGCTACCCTCTCCACTACTGTTCCATTGATGTGGATGGGGGTGTTCCCTCTGCTGTTTCCTGAAGTCCACAATCATCTCCTTAGTTTTGTTGACGTTGAGTGTGAGGTTATTTTCCTGACACCACACTCCGAGGGCCCTCACCTCCTCCCTGTAGGCCGTCTCGTCGTTGTTGGTAATCAAGCCTACCACTGTTGTGTCGTCCGCAAACTTGATGATTGAGTTGGAGGCGTGCATGGCCACGCAGTCGTGGGTGAACAGGGAGTACAGGAGAGGGCTCAGAACGCACCCTTGTGGGGCCCCAGTGTTGAGGATCAGCGGGGAGGAGATGTTGTTGCCTACCCTCACCACCTGGGGGCGGCCTGTCAGGAAGTCCAGTACCCAGTTGCACAGGGCGGGGTCGAGACCCAGGGTCTCGAGCTTGATGACGAGCTTGGAGGGTACTATGGTGTTGAATGCCGAGCTGTAGTCGATGAACAGCATTCTCACATAGGTATTCCTCTTGTCCAGATGGGTTAGGGCAGTGTGCAGTGTGGTTGAGATTGCATCGTCTGTGGACCTATTTGGGCGGTAAGCAAATTGGAGTGGGTCAAGGGTGTCAGGTAGGGTGGAGGTGATATGGTCCTTGACTAGTCTCTCAAAGCACTTCATGATGACGGATGTGAGTGCTACGGGGCGGTAGTCGTTTAGCTCAGTTACCTTAGCTTTCTTGGGAACAGGAACAATGGTGGCCCTCTTGAAGCATGTGGGAACAGCAGACTGGTATAGGGATTGATTGAATATGTCCGTAAACACACCGGCCAGCTGGTCTGCGCATGCTCTGAGGGCGCGGCTGGGGATGCCGTCTGGGCCTGCAGCCTTGCGAGGGTTAACACGTTTAAATGTCTTACTCACTTCGGCTGCAGTGAAGGAGAGACCGCATGTTTCCGTTGCAGGCCGTGTCAGTGGCACTGTATTGTCCTCAAAGCGGGCAAAAAGTTATTTAGTCTGCCTGGGAGCAAGACATCCTGGTCCGTGACTGGGCTGGGTTTCTTCCTGTAGTCCGTGATTGACTGTAGACCCTGCCACATACCTCTTGTGTCTGAGCCGTTGAATTGAGATTCTACTTTGTCTCTGTACTGGCGCTTAGCTTGTTTGATAGCCTTGCGGAGGGAATAGCTGCACTGTTTGTATTCATTCATGTTACCAGACACCTTGCCCTGATTAAAAGCAGTGGTTCGTGCCTTCAGTTTCACACGAATGCTGCCATCAATCCACGGTTTCTGGTTAGGGAATGTTTTAATCGTTGCTATGGGAACGACATCTTCAACGCACGTTCTAATGAACTCGCACACCGTATCAGCGTATTCGTCAATGTTGTTGTCTGACGCAATACGAAACATCTCCCAGTCCACGTGATGGAAGCAGTCTTGGAGTGTGGAGTCAGCTTGGTCGGACCAGCGTTGGACAGACCTCAGCGTGGGAGCTTCTTGTTTTAGTTTCTGTCTGTAGGCAGGGATCAACAAAATGGAGTCGTGGTCAGCTTTTCCGAAAGGGGGCGGGGCAGGGCCTTATATGCGTCGCGGAAGTTAGAGTAACAATGATCCAGGGTCTTTCCACCCCTGGTTGCGCAATGGATATGCTGATAAAATTTAGGGAGTCTTGTTTTCAGATTAGCCTTGTTAAAATCCCCAGCTACAATGAATGCAGCCTCCGGATAAATCGTTTCCAGTTTGCAGAGAGTTAAATAAAGTTCGTTCAGAGCCATCGATGTGTCTGCTTGGGGGGATATATACGGCTGTGATTATAATCGAAGAGAATTCTCTTGGTAGATAATGCGGTCTACATTTGATTGTGAGGAATTCTAAATCAGGTGAACAGAAGGATTTGAGTTCCTGTATGTTTCTTTCATCACACCATGTCACGTTGGCCATAAGGCATACGCCCCCGCCCGTCTTCTTACCAGAAAGATGTTTGTTTCTGTCGGCGCGATGCGTGGAGAAACCCGCTGGCTGCACCGCTTCGGATTGCGTCTCTCCAGTTAGCCATGTTTCCGTGAAGCAGAGAACGTTACAGTCTCTGATGTCCCTCTGGAATGCTACCCTTGCTCGGATTTCATCAACCTTGTTGTCAAGAGACTGGACATTGGCAAGAAGAATGCTAGGGAGTGGTGCACGATGTGCCCGTCTCCGGAGTCTGACCAGAAGACCGCTTCGTTTCCCTCTTTTTCTGAGTCGTTTTTTTTTTTGGTCGCTGCATGTGATCCACTCGGTTACACTGGTTGTAAGGCAGAACACAGGATCCGCATCGCGAAAAACATATTCTTGGTCGTACTGATGGTGAGTTGACGCTGATCTTATATTCAGTAGTTCTTCTCGGCTGTATGTAAAGAAACCTAAGATGACCTGGGGCACTAGTGTAAGAAATAACACGTAAAAAAACAAAAAACTGCATAGTTTCCTAGGAACGCGAAGCGAGGCGAAGCGAGGCCATCTCTGTCGGCGCCGGAAGTACAAGTCATCTGCACACGCAGACAGTGCCATCGTGGGACACTTCATTACACCTGGCACAAAGAAACCAGTAAGCTTCGCTCTTAAAAAACAAAGCATTGGTTCAATCGCCAGACTATATAACTGCCCTGAAATTGGGCATCCCTGCCTGATGCCCCTTTCGACAGGGATGGGGCAACTTAAACCATCACCCACCTTCACCATACACGAGGCTCCAGCATACAGTAAATTCACCCAAGACAGAAAAACATCCCCAAACCCAAAGGCTTTCATTATTTTAAACAAGTACTGGTGGTCCACACAATCAAAAGCCTTCTCCTGATCCAACGAAAGTAAACCCACATTTACATCAGACAGTTTACAAATGTCTAAAACATCTCTTATCAGAAACAAGTTGTCAACAATAGAGCGATCAGGTACACAGTAGGACTGGTCCTTGTGGATCAACAACCCCAGATACTCTTTCAACCTGTTTGAGAGACATTTAGAAACAATTTTATATCCTGCACACAGCAAAGCAACAGGTCTCCAATTTTTATGAGAGCCAAATCCCCCTTTTTTGGCAACAGTGAAAGCACTGCACGTTGACAGGATACAGGAAGAGAACCCTCATGAAAAGATTCACACAGCACTTCATAAAAATCCTCCCCAATAGACCCCCAAAAGTGCTTATAAAACTCAGATGTTAAACCATCGATGCCAGGGGCTCAGCCTGTTGAGAGCTGTATAACTGCTGTGGACAGCTCCTGCAGTGTAATGTCAGCGTCCAATGCGACTCTCTGCTCAGGTCCCAATTGAGGAAGACCATGTAACAACTGTTCAGTACACATAGAGTCACAATCCTCCGCCTTATAAAGGGACGAGTAGAAATCCACGGCATGTTGACGCATTTCAATATCATTTGTGGTCACCTTCCCATCAGGGAGACGAAGGCAGACCATCTGTTTACGTTGAAATGTTGACTGTCCTAGGTTTAAAAAAAAAAACCACTAGGAGCATCCATATCCTTGAGGGAAGCGAAACAAGACCTAATCAAGGCACCCTTCACTCTTTCATGCAGAAACGACCTCAGTTCATGTCTCTTGTCCTGTAAGTTCATGACTAGTCCAGGGTCATCCTGAGTGAGCAGCTTCAATTCAATAGATTTGATGTCCTGTTCAAGGGCCTTGATAGTCTCTTTAAATTCAGTTTGAGACAGAGCAGTATACTGTTGACAAAAAAATCGTATTTGGGCCTTCCCAACCTCCCACCATTGTCTCAAGGACTCAAAATTCCCTTTTATACCCCTCCATTTTTCCCAAAACAACAAAAACCTGTCACAAAACATGACATCATATAACAATTTAACATTAAAATACCAGTAAGGTGATGACCTTCGTGGACAGGACAAGTGAATATCAACAGTAACCATATGATGATCAGAGAAACCCACAGGAGTAATGGCACACTTTCCAACCCTACTACAGTATTGCTCAGATACATACAACCTGTCTAACCGTGCTGCACTGACACGACCTTCATTAATTTTTAGCCATGTGTACTGCCTAACTTTGGCATTCCTTACTCTCCACACATCAGAAAGCTCAAACTCAGTTAATAGGCCAGACAGGCAAGTGGCTGACCACAGGTGAGGTTCTTCAGCGGTGCGATCAACAGTAAAATCCACTGTACAGTTCCAGTCACCCCCTAAAACCATACACCCCTCTTGGTCACACTGTCTTAACGTTTCCTTCAGTTGATCAAATACAGCAATACGCTCTGTACCCTCATTAGGAGCATAAACATTCAAAAAAACAAACAAAAACCCCATAACATCCACCTTGACCAATAAAACCCGACCCTTGACAATCTCTGTTGTAGATACCACAGTCACCCCTAAGCCTGAGGAAAACAATATTGCCACCCCAGCACTGAAATTAGTACCATGACTGAGTACATGCTGCCCCTCCCACCACATACCCCAGTCAGCCTCATTTTCCTCATCGCTATGTGTCTCCTGTAGGAAAACTACATTAAGCCTTTTCTGTGTTATTACTTCTAATACCCAAGCCCTCTTAGGAGTCCCTTCCCCCATTCATATTGAGAGAACCTACCCTTAGTACCTCCATGTAGAAAGGAGAAAAGAAAAGCAGAAGAAACCACAGAGAAACCAACGAGAAAAAAGACACCCTATGAAGCATGATCATCATCATTATTTTTTTTCTTCTCTTAACCTGAACACGTTTCCCACCACCTTTTGCTGCTGCAACAGCAGTAATAAATGTCCTCAAGCGAAACCGCTTCTTCTCACTCAGCTGGTCTAACCCCACCGTCTTCTGTAACATCACAGCTGACCTCACAAATTTATCAACATCAAAATAATCTGCCAATTTGACAGATTTCCCAAAAGTCTGATCCAGAAACTCATTTACCTCCTCTAGATCATAAACGGAGTCCTCACCAGCAGCTGTCATATCTAAAGAGATACCCATATCCTTCTCTTGATCCTCCTCAGCTGAGAACACAGACAACTGACTCCCCTCTACCACATCCCTTTCAACACTCCCCACTTGCACCTCATCACTCGTACCAGGCATCTCCTCCACTATCTGGGAGACTAGCCCCACCTGAACATCACTACTCATAGTGGGCATCTTCTCCACTAACTGAGAGCCTAGCTCCACATGAACCCCAGCACTCGTAGTGGGCATCTCCTCCACTACCTGGGAGCCTAGCTCCACATGAAAACCCACCTGTACCTCATTACTCGTAGTGGGCAACTCCTCCACTACCTGGGAGCCTAGCTCTACATGAACCCCAGCACTCGTAGTGGGCATCTCCTCCACTCCCTGGGAGCCTAGCTCCACATGAACCCCCTCCTTTACCCCAGCACTCATACTGGGCACCTGCTCACCAGTCTGAGGAACTGGCTCTTCAGATACATCCTTACCTTCTACCACAATACTTTTCTGTAGCATAACATTTCCTTCTAATACAAGTTGCAACCCCGTGCCTTCAACACGGATAACTTCTTCCTCAGCAACAGGTGCTTGTGGCTGCTCTACCACTGTCAGCTCACCTCTCCCTACATCAGTGGGCCCAGGCGTAACGAGGACCACCTGTGCCCCTCCCTCTGCCTTCTCCCTTTTCGGGCAAGCATGTCGCTTATGACCAACATCCCCACACTCAAAACACCGTTGACTACCCGTACTAGCATAAGCCATATACAATCTATTGTCATACTTGATTTTAAACGATAACTCTAAAGTCTGCTCCGGTGAGTCCAAAAACATAAACACCTGTTGCCGAAATGACATTACCTGTTTCAACGCCGGGTGTTTGCAACCCAACGGGACAACCTTAATTGAACTGGCGAACTTCCCAAAGCGCAATAACTCGCGCTCCAATAGCTCATTAGGAATAAACGGTGGTACATTTGAAATCGTTACCCTTGTTGACGGAGAAAAAAGCGGCGTAACTTGAATACACATTCCTTTAAGAAGTACACCATGCTCAACCATCCGATCAACTAGACACTCTTCTTTAAGAAATACCACCACAGCTTTATTAATCCGGGATGCATAAGCAATATTCTCATAGCCTACCTTCTCTCCTACGGCGACCAGAAACTCCTCCACCGTGACAGCAGCTTCAGTAACACACCTAAAGCCATGCCGAAGTGACAGGGACGGCATCCCCATTCGGGCTGCCATCTCCGCCAAAATCAGGGTAATTTCGATACGAAAACAAAATACTTAATTCTACCACAACAAAAATAATTACGTTAATCATGCATCAACAAAAAAAATGCCACCAAGAAATAGCAAACCGAAAGAAAGTTGTGAATATCTAACTCTCCACAACACACGCACTCCTTCACTCAAACAATTCCCAGCATGCACCAATCACTCCCAGCATACAGAGAGAGAGACAGAGACAGAGAGACAGAGACAGAGAGAGATAGAGAGAGAGAGAGAGACAGAGACAGAGACAGAGAGAGAGAGAGAGACAGAGAGACAGAGACAGAGAGACAGAGAGAGAGAGACAGAGACAGAGAGACAGAGAGACAGAGAGAGAGAGAGAGACAGAGACAGAGACAGAGACAGAGACAGAGAGAGAGAGACTCCCCGTATTGATGAGCTGTCAGCTACACAGTTAGCTGTTCAGAAAGGTCAAGGATTTTATTAGACAGGGCTGAGGGCATGAGGGAGACAGCATTAGCAATCAGACCAGCGTTTACATGCTATTTTAAATCATTTCACTTTATCTGGGTTTGATTAAGCTTGTTTAGCATAATAGTACCTATACAACAGTCACTAATACTACAAGCTCCACCGATCTGGGACTCCAGGCAGACTAGAGCGAACGCTGAAACTATGTGGAAGAGGTCTGGATCAGACATCCATAGCAATGCAGTATTGATTCTTGTGAGTCCGCTGTCTCCACTTGAACCTCCCTCACTCTGCAAATATGAAGTCAAAATGACAGCAGATTATTTTGATTGCAACTCAGAGCTCCCAAATCACATTAATCTGCAGTGTGGATGAATGTTACAGAGACAGAGGGTATTACAGGAATCTACACTATGACCCAGTACATTCCCATCCCTCTCTGACCCAGTACATTCATATCTCCTCTATGACCCATTACATTCATATCCCCTCTATGACCCAGTACATTCATTTCCCCTCTATGGCCCAGTACATTCATATCCCCTCTATGACCCAGTACATTCATATACCCTCTATGACCCAGTACATTCATTTCCCCTCTATGGCCCAGTACATTCATATCCCCTCTATGACCCAGTACATTCATATACCCTCTATGACCCAGTACATTCATTTCCCCTCTATGGCCCAGTACATTCATATCCCCTCTATGACCCAGTACATTCATATCGCCTCTATGACCCAGTACATTCCCATCCCTCTATGACCCAGTACATTCATCTCCCCTCTATGACGCAGTACCTTCACCTGTCTGATTTAACTGCATTAGGTACAATATATAATATTTAGTATTTTACATATTTCACATGTATATCATATGAATATAGTGAGTACTGTAATTGAGTACTGATAATTGCAGTTATTTTCAACATATCTCTACATATGAGTACCTTGAGTATGAGTATATTGAGAATTGAGTATCTTGAGTATCTTGAAAATATAGTATCTTGAATATTGAGTATCTTGAGTATTGAGCATCTTGAGTGTCCTGAGTATTGCGTATATTGAGTATGAGTATCTTGAGTATTGAGTATCCTGAGTATCTTGAGCATTGAGTATCTTGAGTATTGAGCATCTTGAGTATTGAATATCGTGAGTATTGAGTATTGGGCATCTTGAGTATTGAATATCGTAAGTATTGAGCATTTTAAGGTCTGCGTGTGTTCTCCCCCGCTTCCACCTTTAAATGTGCTGCTCCTGTTTTTCAAGAGAACATGGCCCATGAACTCCATCTCCGTCAGTCGGAAATTCACATTTGTCACTGTTGAGGATGAGCCCCCTCTCCTGCAGTCATCTCAGGACTTGGTGTATGATGTGGTCAGGAAACGAGACTCAGGTTTCAGTTCGGTCTGATGGTGTCCCATCCTCGTCGGCAGTTGTATTGTATCGACTTCACTCAGACTCAGGTGAATCATTTACTTGTACTTTATTATTGATTCCCCAAGCAAAGCCTCCCTCTGTTCCTCATGTGACTCCTAGTGCCTTGCTGGAATTGAACCACTAGGTGTCAATAATACTCCCGAGTGGCGAAGTGGTCTAGGGAACTGCCTTTCAGTGCAAGAGGTGTCAATGCAGTCCCTGGTTCAAATCCAGGCTGTATCCCAACCGGCCTTGATTGGGAGTCCCACAATTGGCCCAGCGTTGTCTGGGTTTGGCCGGGGTAGGCTGTCATTGTAAATAAGAATGTTTTCTTAACTGACTTGCCTAGTTAAATAAAGTTTAAGTTCCTGTTTAGATTAGTTTAAAACCTCTTGAAGCTAGGAGGCACTATTTTTATGTTTGGAAAAATAACGTTCCCAAAGTAAATGGCCTATTTCTCATGCCAAATGCTAGAATATGCATATAATTGACAGATTAGGATATAAAACACTCAAAAGTTTCCAAAACTGTCAATATATTGTCTGTGAGTATAACAGAACTGATATTGCAGGCGAAACCCTGAGGAAAATCCAATCAGGAAGTGCCTCTTATTTTGAAACCCTTCTGTTCCTATGCATGCCTATCCTCCATTTAAAGGGATTTCAATCAGATTCCTTATTCTATGGCTTCCCTAAAGTGTCAAGTCTTCAGACATAGTTTCAGGCTTTTATTTTGAAAAATGAGCGTGAAAGATCACATTGCGTAAGTGGATAGTTGGGGGCTCTCAGTGTGAGTTTTTGCTCTACAGAGTAAAGCGGCCATTGTTCCTCCCGCTGTTATTGAAAAACCTACACACTCGGTTGATATATTATCGAATATAGATTTTAAAAACTACCTGAGGAATGATTATAGAAAACGTTTGACATGTTTCTGTGGACATTATGGAGACTATTTGGAATTTCCGTCTGCGTTGTTGTGACTGCTCTTTCCTGTGGATTTCTGAACATAACGCGACAAACAAACGGAGGTATTTTGGGTATAAAAATAATCTTTATGGAACAAAATGAACATTTGTTGTGTAACTCGGAGTCTCCTGAGTGAAAACATCCGAAGATCATCAAAGGTAAACGGTTAATTTGATTGCTTTTCTGATTTTCGTGACCAAGCTTCCTGATGCTAAGTGTACCTATGCTATGGATAAACTTACACAAACACTTGGATTGCTTTCGCTGTAAAGCATAATTTCAAAATCTGAGACGACAGGTGGATTAACAAAAGGCTAAACTGTGTTTTGCAATATTGCACTTGTGATTTCATGAATATGAATATTTTTGTAATATTATTTGACTGTTGTGCTATGCTATTCAGCGGTTGCTGACGAAAATGATCCCGCGACAGGGATGGGTAGCGTCAAGAAGTTATTAATAGAGTGAGTTAGGTCTGCTCCATATCAAATTAGCATACCCCCTGAGTCCCTTCCCTGTTTCACACCTGGTAGTTTGGTGGATGGGACTACCAGCTCTATGCGACCTAGAGGGCAACCAATGGGTCCATCACCTCTATACTATGTTGCTTGTAGGATGACAATTTCTGTTTTTCTGATGTCTTTGCTGAAGTCCAGGTTCCTGCTCTTTAGGCAAAAAGCAGATGACCTAAGGCTTGGATATTCCAGCATGAGATAGTGAAGGCTTTGTGTTCCATAAAGTGTCCAATGTTGTTAGTGGTGTGGTTTGGGCTTCTCTCTCTTTCCACTCCTTCTCTCTCTCTCTCTTTCCAGCCTGTATCTCTTTACTCTCCCTCTTTCCTCTCCGTCTCTCTCTCTTTCCTCTCCGTCTCTCTCTCTTTCCTGCGTCTCTGTCTTTTATCTCTGCCTGTCTGTGACTGGACAGGGTCAGTCTGGGTGTCCAATACTCTGATGTGATTGGTCGAGAAAGAGACCAGAGTATAACTGAGTGTTCTATTCCACTGATCTTCTACAGACTAATTTCCTCACTCCTGGACATTAAAAGTACCAAGTCTTAAATCCTGGTATACCGGATCTGATGCTCTTTGGATGTGGCAGAGCTTGAAAACTATTACGGATGACAAATGGAAACCCAGCCGCAAGCTGCCCAGAGACACGAGCCTACCAGACGAGCTAAATACCTTTCATGCTCACTTCGAGGCAAGCAACACTGAAGCTTGCATGAGAGCACCAGCTGTTCCTAACGACTATGTGATCACTCTCTCTGTAGCCGATGTGAGTAAGACCTTTAAACGGGTCAACATTCACAAAGCCGCGGGGCCAAATGGATTACCAGGACGTGTATTCAAAGCATGAGCGGACCAGGACGTATACTCGGACCAACTGGCAAGTTTCTTCACTGACATTTTCAACCTCTCCCTGACCAAGTCTGTAATACCTACATTTCAAACAGAATACCATATTCCCTGTGCCCAAGAAAGCGAAGGAAACCTGCCTAAATGATTACCGCCCTGTAGAACGTCAGTAGCCATGAAGTGCTTTGAAAGGCTGGTCATGACTCACATCAACACCGCACTCCACACTTCCCTTTCCCACCTGGACAAAAGGAACACCTCAGGACTCTTTGGTCTAAACATCTCCCTCTGCAACTGTATCCTTGACTTCCTGACGGGCCGCCCCAAGGTGGTAAAGGTAGGTGACAACACATTCGCCACTTTGATCCTCAACACAGGGGCCCCCCAGGGGTGCGTGCTTAGTCCCCTCATGTACTTCCTGTTCACCCATGACTGCATGGTCAAGCACGACTCCAACACCATCATTAAGTTTGCCGACAACACAACAGGGGTAGGCCTGATCACCGACAATGATGAGACAGCCTTTAGGGAGGTGGTCAGAGACCTGAGAGTGTGGTGCCAGGACAACAACGTCTCCCTCAATGTGAGCAAGACAAATGAGCGGATCATGGCTTACAGGAAAAGGAGGACAGAACCGGCCCCCATTCTCATCAATTGGGCTGTAGTGGAGCGGGTTGAGAGTTTCAAGTTCCTTGGTGTCCACATCACCAACACACTAACATGTTCCAAATACACCAAGACAGTCGTGAAGAGGGCACGAAAACACATTTTCCCCCTCAGGAGACTGAAAACATTTGGCTTGGGTCCCCAGATCCTCAAAAAGGTCTACAACTGCACCATCGAGAGCATCCTGACCGGTTGCATCACCACCTGGTATAGCAACTGCTCGGCTTCTTACCATAAGGCGCTACAGAGGGTAGTGCGCACGGCCCAGTACATCACTGGGGCCAAGCTTCCTGCCATCCAGTAAATATATCATAGGCGGTGTCAGAGGAAGGCCCAAAGAATTGTCAAAGACTCCAGCCACCCCAGTCATAGACTGTTCTCTCTGCTACCACAAGGCAAGTGGTACCAGAGCGCCAAGTCTAGGTCCAAAAGGCTCCTGAACAGCTTCTACTCCCAAGCCATAAGACTGCTGAACAATTAATCAAATGGCCACCGAGACTATTTATATTGTACTTTTCTTGTGTTAGTTTTTGATTTTATTTCATTTTCTAAAACTTTTGTTTATTTAGTAAGTCATTTCTTTACTCTATTTCTTGAACTGCGTCGGTGGTTAAGGGCTTGTAAGTCAGCATTTTACGGTAAGATCCACACCTTTTGTATTCGACACAAATACAATTTGATTTGATATAAACATCACGTGGAGGGGCTTCCTCTCTCTCTGTCTGACAAAGAGATCACTTTTGATATTAAAATACGGATAAAAACAAACAGGGATATCTTTTGCAATGAGCACAGCTCAAACAGCACTACCATAGCCATATGCGTACATGTTGCACAGTATGAGCATGTGTTATGCAGTTACCGACAGAAAGAAAAGACCGAGAGATGCTACTCATTGTGAAATGGTCACATTTAATGAACAACCTCTCGTTGTATATATATATCTATAAAAATAACCCACGTACATGTTACAAGAATCTAAAGCTAATACATTATTAAATAATACAATTTCTTTTCATTTTAAAGATACATATCATAGTTTTTACAAAATATGATCATGGAGAATTAAGCCGTTCTGAATGTCTGAAAAAACAATCTTGTGTGTGTGTAGATCCTGTGTGTGTAGATCCTGTGTGTGTAGATCCTGTGTGTGTAGATCCTGTGTGTAGATCCTGTGTGTGTAGATCCTGTGTGTGCAGATCCTGTGTGTAGATCCTATGTGTGTAGATCCTGTGTGTGTAGATCCTGTGTGTAGATCCTGTGTGTGTGTAGATCCTGTGTGTAGATCCTGTGTGTGTAGATCCTGTGTGTAGATCCTGTGTGTGTAGATCCTGTGTGTAGATCCTGTGTGTGTGTAGATCCTGTGTGTGTAGATCCTGTGTGTAGATCCTGTGTGTAGATCCTATGTGTGTAGATCCTGTGTGTGTAGATCCTGTGTGTGTAGATCCTGTGTGTAGATCATATGTGTGTAGATCCTGTGTGTGTAGATCCTATGTGTGTAGATCCTGTGTGTGTAGATCCTGTGTGTGTAGATCCTGTGTGTGTGTAGATCCTGTGTGTGTGTAGATCCTGTGTGTGTAGATCCTATGTGTGTAGATCCTGTGTGTGTAGATCCTGTGTGTGTAGATCCTATGTGTGTAGATCCTGTGTGTGTAGATCCTGTGTGTGTGTGTGTAGATCCTGTGTGTGTGTGTAGATCATGTGTGTGTAGATCATGTGTGTGTGTGTCTAGATCCTGTGTGTGTGTAGATCCTGTGTGTGTGTAGATCCTGTGTGTGTAGATCCTGTGTGTGTGTGTAGATCCTGTGTGTGTGTGTAGATCCTGTGTGTGTGTAGATCCTGTGTGTGTAGATCCTATGTGTGTAGATCCTGTGTGTGTAGATCCTGTGTGTGTAGATCCTATGTGTGTAGATCCTATGTGTGTAGATCCTGTGTGTGTAGATCCTGTGTGTGTAGATCCTGTGTGTGTAGATCCTGTGTGTAGATCCTATGTGTGTAGATCCTGTGTGTGTAGATCCTGTGTGTGTAGATCCTGTGTGTGTGTGTAGATCCTGTGTGTGTGTGTCTAGATCCTGTGTGTGTGTGTGTGTGTGTGTGTGTGTAGATCCTATGTGTGTGTGTAGTTCCTATGTGTGTGTGTAGTTCCTGTGTGTGTGTAGTTACGGTGTGTGTGTGTAGATACTGTGTGTGTGTGTAGTTCCTATGTGTGTGTGTAGATCCTGTGTGTGTGTGTAGATCCTGTGTGTGTGTAGATCCTGTGTGTGTGTAGATCCTGTGTGTGTGTGTAGACCCTGTGTGTGTGTGTAGTTCCTATGTGTGTGTGTAGTTCCTATGTGTGTGTGTAGATCCTGTGTGTGTGTAGATCCTGTGTGTGTGTGTGTAGATCCTGTGTGTGTGTAGATCCTGTGTGTGTGTGTGTGTAGATCCTGTGTGTGTGTGTGTGTAGATCCTGTGTGTGTGTAGATCCTGTGTGTGTGTGTAGATCCTGTGTGTGTGTGTGTGTAGATCCTATGTGTGTGTGTAGTTCCTATGTGTGTGTGTAGATCCTGTGTGTGTGTGTAGATCCTGTGTGTGTGTGTGTGTGTGTAGATCCTATGTGTGTGTGTAGTTCCTATGTGTGTGTGTAGATCCTGTGTGTGTGTGTAGATCCTGTGTGTGTGTGTAGATCCTGTGTGTGTGTAGATCCTGTGTGTGTGTGTAGATCCTGTGTGTGTGTAGATCCTGTGTGTGTGTGTAGATCCTGTGTGTGTGTGTGTAGATCCTATGTGTGTGTGTAGTTCCTATGTGTGTGTGTAGATCCTGTGTGTGTGTGTAGATCCTGTGTGTGTGTGTGTGTAGATCCTATGTGTGTGTGTAGTTCCTATGTGTGTGTGTAGATCCTGTGTGTGTGTGTAGATCCTGTGTGTGTATTTTATTATTCAATATTAAACATGTAATAATGCACAACAGTATTCCTTGTAATAATATGAACTTGTGATATTGGCTATTAAAATGTAAACTGCAAAAACACATTTTGAAAAGTCAATGGAACTATAAATTAATCTCATCTTTCTACAAATGTTATAGTCCACCTGCCAGAGGACTGAGGGCCTAATCGAGAGCTTGTCTTTCTACAGAGTATATAGTCCACCTGCCAGAGGACTGAGGACCTAATCGAGAGCTTGTCTTTCTACAGAGTATATAGTCCACCTGCCAGAGGACTGAGGGCCTAATCGAGAGCTTGTCTTTCTACAGAGTTTATAGTCTACCTGCCAGAGGACTGAGGGCCTAATCGCGAGCTTGTCTTTCTACAGAGTATATAGTCCACCTGCCAGAGGACTGAGGACCTAATCGAGAGCTTGTCTTTCTACAGAGTATATAGTCCACCTGCCAGAGGACTGAGGGCCTAATCGAGAGCTTGTCTTTCTACAGAGTTTATAGTCCACCTGCCAGAGGACTGAGGGCCTAATCGAGAGCTTGTCTTTCTACAGAGTTTATAGTCTACCTGCCAGAGGACTGAGGGCCTAATCGCGAGCTTGGAATTGAATGGTTCTATCTGCATTTATGTTATTGAGTTATTGAAATATATATTTTTGTTCTATACAATGTCTACCTATATAGTGCTGTAAATATGTTGGGAAAGACTACACGTTAAAATTGATCACACCGTTCAAACCAATGAGGTTTTGGAACATTAAAGCCAATTACCTCAGAATCAACTTTTTGCAGATAGACCCTTATCCTTTTAAAGTCATGTATTGTATGGCAATCTACTTCCTCAAATAGTAAAGTCCCAAACAGACGACGATGATGGAGATGAATTGCTCTCAAATCCACTGTGTTTTAACACCTCTACTTTCTTGGTGTTCGCTGGGTGCAGTAGAAAGCTATAGAATTCTTATTCAGGATTTCTCCAAAGTGTGTTTTAGTTCTCTGTTATGTTGTTGTTTATGTCATGTGTTGTTATTTATATCGTTACGTCATGTTGGTTGTCGGATGTCAGATCAGATACAGAATCCTGGAATTCTCTGGGTTCCATCCCTTCTACACAGGCACAGGCTTAAGGAAGCTGAGGATTGTGGGAAACCTTCTCCAAGACAAGTCTTTGGCATGATGAGTTAGCTGTATGTCACCACAAATGATGACAAAGGGGATCTTGGGATCTCTTACAAGTGTCTCAAAATTCACTGAATAATGAATGAAAAAGTTTTTTGTTTTTTTTACTTGGAGAATGGAATCAGTCCACTGTGCTGCTGAGGAGAAGTCTTAACAGTCTCAGATCCACTAACAAGCCTGGAGCTCCATGGAGACACAGTCCTGCTTCTGTGTTGTCCAATCAATGATGTCTGCTTCTGTGGTGTCCAATCAATGATGTCTGCTTCTGTGGTGTCCAATCAATGATGTCTGCTTCTGTGTTGTCCAATCAATGATGTCTGCTTCTGTGTTGTCCAATCAATGATGTCTGCTTCTGTGTTGTCCAATCAATGATGTCAGCTTCTGTGTTGTCCAATCAATGATGTCTGCTTCTGTGTTGTCCAATCAATGATGTCTGCTTCTGTGTTGTCCAATCAATGATGTCTGCTTCTGTGTTGTCCAATCAATGATGTCTGCTTCTGTGTTGTCAAATCAATGATGTCTGCTTCTGTGTAGTCCAATCAATGATGTCTGCCTCTGTGTTGTCCAATCAATGATGTCTGCTTCTGTGTTGTCCAATCAATGATGTCTGCTTCTGTGTTGTCCAATCAATGATGTCTGCTTCTGTGTTGTCCAATCAATGATGTCTGCCTCTGTGTTGTCCAATCAATGATGTCTGCTTCTGTGTTGTCCAATCAATGATGTCTGCTTCTGTGTTGTCCAATCAATGATGTCTGCTTCTGTGTTGTCCAATCAATGATGTCTGCTTCTGTGTTGTCCAATCAATGATGTCTGCTTCTGTGTTGTCCAATCAATGATGTCTGCTTCTGTGCAGTACTGTAGTTCTGCTGTTAGTACCTGTAGTTGTTGTTGTGAGTAGTTGATGTTTTTTTTTTTCTGTAGAAAACTTTTCTTTTAACTTTGACTTCATCACATCTTCACTTTCTATTTAACGTTGTGTGAAACTTGAAATAAATGATCAATGCAGGATGTCCATTAATATGTGCAAAATAGACGAAGAAGACTCCTCAATTTCTTCCACAGGAATAAAACATCTGAGAGAGGGAGATAGAGAGAACAGAGTTAGAAACAGAGGGGTAGCATATAGAGCATTATAACAACAGTATCTATGTATTGTCTGTCTGTCTGATTCAAACCAACACTGGTGTTCAGATTGGTTACTGATATGAACCAACCTGACCCTCCTCTACATTATCAGAGTCTACCTAACTACCAGGGGTGTTCCAGTGTAGATCAGAGTCTACCTAACTACCAGAGGTGTTCCAGTGTAGATCAGAGTCTACCTAACTACCATGGGGTTTTTCCAGTGTAGATCAGAGTCTATCAGAGTCTACCTAACTACCGGGGGTGTTCCAGTGTAGATCAGAGTCTATCAGAGTCTACCAGAGTCTACCTAACTACCAGGGGTGTTCCAGTGTAGATCAGAGTCTACCTAACTACCAGGGGTGTTCCAGTGTAGATCAGAGTCTATTAGAGTCTACCTAACTACTGGGGGTGTACCAGTGAAGATCAGAGTCTATCAGAGTCTACCAGAGTCTACCTAACTACCAGGGGTGTACCAGTGAAGATCAGAGTCTATCAGAGTCTACCTAACTACCAGGGGTGTTCCAGTGTAGATCAGAGTCCACCTAACTACCAGGGGTGTTCCAGTGTAGATCAGAGTCTATCAGAGTCTACCTAACTACCGGGGGTGTACCAGTGAAGATCGGAGTCTATCAGAGTCTACCAGAGTCTACCTAACTACCAGGGGTGTACCAGTGAAGATCAGAGTCTATCAGAGTCTATCAGAGTCTACCTAACTACCAGGGGTGTTCCAGTGTAGATCAGAGTCTACCTAACTACCAGGGGTGTTCCAGTGTAGATCAGAGTCTACCTAACTACCAGGGGTGTTCCAGTGTAGATCAGAGTCTACCTAACTACCAGAGGTGTTCCAGTGTAGATCAGAGTCTACCTAACTACCAGGGGTGTTCCAGTGTAGATCAGAGTCTACCTAACTACCAGGGGTGTTCCAGTGTAGATCAGAGTCTATCAGAGTCTACCAGATTCTACCTAACTACCAGGGGTGTTCCAGTGTATATCAGAGTCTATCAGAGTCTACCAGATTCTACCTAACTACCAGGGGTGTTCCAGTGTAGATCAGAGTCTACTTATCCATCAGGTTGTGCTCTGAAACAGAGCAGGCACCAGATTGTTAATGCGTTGAAGCAGGGTTAATGACCTGACATTTCACTGGTCCCCAGAGAGGGTAAGAGAGACGCTTACATTCCTCTAACCACCAGACAGATAAATATGCCTAATTTTGAATCTGTTCCTGTTTGAGAAAGGTTGACTTTCATCAAGAACTGCTTCATAATAACTACCGATATCAACTGGTGCGAATGTATAAAGACAACTATTGTTATGAATGTGCAATGAGTCTGATAAAACCTGTCACATGGGCCAACACTGAGTCTGATAAGACCTGTCACATGGGCCAACACTGAGTCTGATAATATCTGTCACATGGGCCAACACTGAGTCTGATAAGACCTGTCACATGGGCCAACACTGAGTCTGATAATATCTGTCACATGGGCCAACACTGAGTCTGATAAGACCTGTCACATGGGCCAACACTGAGTCTGATAAGACCTGTCAAAATTGGTTACCACTTAGTCTGATAAGGCCTGTCACATGGGCCAACACTGGCCTGTCACATTGGCCAACACTGAGTCTGATAAGATATGTCACATGGGCCAGCACTGAGTCTGATAAGGCCTGTCACATGGGCCAACACTGAGTATACAAAACATTAGGAACCTGTTCTTTCCACGACATAGACTGACCAGGTGAATCCAGGTGAAAGCTATGATCCCTTATTGATGTCACTTGTTAAATCCATTTCAAATTGCGTAGTTGAAGGGGACGAGACAGGTTAATGGCTTGAATCCCGCTAACGGGATCGATATGACAACAGCCAGTGAAAGTGCAGGGCGCCAAATTCAAAACAACAGAAATCTCATGATTAAAATTCCTCAAACATAGACGTATTTTACACCATTTTAAAGATAAACTTCTTGTTAATCCCACCACAGTGTCCGATTTCAAAAAGGCTTTACGACAAAGGCACACCAAACGATTATGTTAGGTCTACACAGCCATTTTTCCAGCCAAAGGGAGGAGTCACAAAAAAAAATAAAAAAATAAAGATAAAAGTAATAACTAACCTTTGATGATCTTCATCAGATAGCACTCATATGACTTCATGTTAGACAACACATGTATGTTTTGTTCGATAAAGTTCATATTTATATACAAAAATCTTTACATTGGCGCGTTGAGTAGTTCCAAAACATCCGGTAATTTTGCAGAGAGCCACATCATTTTACAGAAATACTTATAATAAACATTGATAAAAGATACAACTATAATGCATGGAATTATAGATAAACTTCTCCTTAATGCAACTGCTGTGTAGGATTTCAAAAAAGCTTTACCAAAAAAACACACCATGCTATAATCTGAGTACAGACAACAAATCAAGCAATACTGTTATCCGCCATGTTGTGGAGTCAACAGAAGTCAAAAATAACATTATAAACATTCACCTACCTTTGATGATCTTCATCAGAATGCACTCCCAGGAATTGCAGTCCCACAATAAATATTTGATTTGTTCGATAAAGTCCATCATTTATGTCCAAATACCTCCTTTTTGTTTGTGCGTTTAGCCCAGTAATCCGAATTCATGACGCGCAGGCCAGACGAAAAGTAAAAAAGTTCCGTTACAGTCTGTAGAAACATGTCAAACGATGTATAGAATCAATCTTTAGGATGTTTTTAAAATAAATCTTCAATAATGTTCCAACCAGAGAATTCCATTGTCTTCAGAAATGCAATGGAACGCAAGCTAACTCTCACGTGAATGTGCGTGACCAGCTCATGCCACTCTGCAAGACCACTGACTCATTCAGCTCCCATTCCCCCCTCCTTCACAGTAGAAGCATCAAACAAGGTTCTAAAGGCTGTTGACATCTAGTGGAAGCCTTAGGAAGTGCAATTTGACCCCATAGACACCGTATTGAAAAACTACAAGCCTCAGATTTCCCACTTCCTGGTGGATTTTTTTCTCAGGTTTTTTCCTGCCACATGAGTTCTGTTATACTCACAGACATCATTCAAGCAGTTTTAGAAACTTCAGGGTGTTTTCTATCCGAATCTACTAATAATATGCATATATTAGCAACTGGGCCTGAGTAGTAGGCAGTTTACTCTGGGCACCTTAATCATCCAAGCTACTCAATATTGCCCCCAGCCATAAGAAGTTAAAGTCTGTAGGTAAACAGCCGCCTCACTGCGCTACTGATGGCTATTTAACAGTCTGATGGCCTTGAGATAGAAGCTGTTTTTTATTCTCTTGGTCCCAGCTTTGATGCACCTGTACTGACCTCGCCTTCTGGATAATAGCGGGGTAAACAGGTCTTGGCTCGGGTGGTTGTTGTCCTTGAGGTTCTTTTTGGCTTTCCTGTGACATCAGGTGCTGTAGGTGTCCTGGAGGGCAGGTAGTTTGCCCCCGGTGATGCATGATGCAGACCGCACCACCTTCTGGAGAGCCTTACGGTTGAGGGCAGTACAGTTGCGTTACCAGGCAGTGATACAGCCCGACAGGATGCTCTTGATGGTGCATCTGTAAAGGTTAGTGGGTGTTTTCTGTGATTCTTCACCACGCTGTCTGTGTGCGTGGGACCATTTCAGTTCGTCGGTGACGTGTACACCGAGGAACTTAAAAAACGTTCCACCTTCTCCACTGCTTTCCCGTCGATGTGGATAGGGGGGTGCTCCCCCTGCTGTTTCCTGAAGTCCACAATCATCTCTTTTGTTTTGCTGACATTGAGTGAGAGGTTATTTTCCTGACACCACAATCCGAGGGCCCTCACCTCCTCCCTGTAGACTGTCTCGTCATTGTCGGTAATTAAGCCTACCACTGTTGTGTCGTCTGCAAACTTGATACTTGTGTTGGAGGTATGCATGGCCACACAGTAGTGGGTGAACAGGGAGTACAGGACGGGGCTGAGAATGCACCCTTGTGGGGCCCCAGTGCTGAGGATCAGCGGAGTGGAGATGTTGTTTCCTACCTTCACCACCTGGGGGAGGCGCGTCAGGACGTCCAGGACACAGTTGCACAGGGCGGGATCGAGACCCAGTGTCTCAAGCTTGATGACGAGTTTGAAGGGTACTATGGTGTTGAATGCTGAGCTATAGTCAATGAACAGCATTCTTATATAGGTATTCCTCTTGTCCAGATGGGTTAGGGCAGTGTGCAGTGTGCTGGCGATTTCATCATCTGTGGACCTTTTGAAGCGGTAAGCAAATTGAAGTGGGAAGTTGTCTCTCCAAGCACTTCATGATGACAGAAGCGAGTGCTATGGGGCGATAGTCATTTAGTTCAGTTACCTTAGCTTTCTTGGGAACAGGAACAATGGTGGCCATCTTGAAGCATGTGGGGACAGCAGACTGGGATAGGGATTGATTAAATATGTCCATAAACACACCAGCCAGCTGGCCTGCGCATGTTCTGAGGACGCGGCTAGGGATACCGTCTGGGCTGGCAGCCTTTTAAATGTTTTATTCACGTTGGCCATGGAGAAGGAGAGCCCAAAGTCTTTGGTAGTGGGCCGCGTTGGTGTATTGTCCTCAAAGCGCACAAAGCAAGATGTCGATGTCCGCGACTGGTTTTCGTTTTGTAATCCGTGATTGTCTGTAGAAGCTGCCCCATACGTCTCGTAACTGAGCCGTTGAATTGCGACTCCACTTTGTCTCTATACTGACACTTTGCTTGTTTGATTGCCTTAAGGAAGGAATAACTAAACTGTTTGTATTCGACCATATTCCCAGTTGCCTAGCCATGATTAAACGCGATGTTTCGTGCTTTCAGTTTTGCGCGAATGCTGCCATCAATCCATGGTTTCTGGTTTGGGAAGCTTTCCATTGTCACAGTGGGTACAACATCTCCTATACACTTCCTTATAACCTCGCTCACCGAGTCAGCGTTGTTCTCTGAGGCTATCCGGAACATATCCCAGTCCACGTGATCGAAGCAATCTTGAAGCAATCTTGAAGTGGAATCTGATTGGTCAGACTGATTGGATAGACCTAAGCATGGACGCTTCCTGTTTTAGTTTCTGCCTATGGGAGGGGAACAACAAGCTGGAGTCATGGTCAGATTTGCCAAAAGGAGGGTGGTAGGGGCATTGTGGAAGTTAGAGTTGTGTTACTCGCTCGTGTACTGCAATCGATATGGTGATAGATTTATTTATTGCCTTACCTCCCTAGTCTTCTACATTTGCACATACTGTACATAGATTTTTCTATTGTGTTTTTGACTGCTCATTTGTTTATGTGTACCTCTGTGTTGTTGTTTGTGTCGTACTGCTTTGCTTTATCTTGGCCAGGTCGCAGTTAAAATGAGAACTTGTTCTCAACTAGCCTACCTGATTAAATAAAGGTGAAATAAAAATATATAAAAAATATTCCTGATCGTAATTCTGGTTGTGCTGCTAAGTTGACGTCTCTCTGATATCCAATAGTTCTTCCTGAGTGTATGTAATACACTTAAGGTTTTATGGGCTACCAATGTAAGAAATAATACATGAAAAAGCAACATAGAGCACAGTTATCTAAGGACTAGAAGCATTGAAATCCTACATTAAAAGCATCTTAAATAAGTGTGTCTTCAGCAGGGATATAAAAGAGGCCCTGAATCTGCAGGCCTGATCTCCTCTGGCAGACCATTCCAAATTCTATGGGTCCTAATGGCAAATGTCTAGTCTCCTTCATTTTCAATCTAGACTTTGAAATGGTCAACAGTGGACTGCCAGACGATCTCAGGCTGTGTCCTGGCTCATAGGCAGATGAATGGTCAACAGTGGCCTGCAAGAGGATATCAGGCTGTGTCCTGGCTCATCGGGAGATGAATGGTCAACAGTGGCCTGCAGGGGGATCTCAGGCTGGTCGGGAGATGAATGGTCAGAGATATAGAATGGGGCTAAACCAAGCCTAGTCTTAAACGTGATTAATATAATGTTAAAAACTATTATAAATGTGACTGGTAGCCAGCGTAGAGAAGCTAAAACAGATGTGATATAGTTACATTTCCTGGTGCCTGTTAGAAGCCGAGCTGCAGAACTAACTGTAGACGATGGAGTGATATTTGACTGAGAAAGAGTTACAGTAATCTAGACATGAGGAAATAAAAACATACATTTCTCCAGATCAGTGACAGATATAATACTTAAACAGATATAATTTCTTAGACGCTAAAGAGGTGTCCGTTTGAGATGCAGCCCCTGAAAGGGAGCTGGCAGGTGAGTCATATTAAACCCTGTAGGACGTTGCCTTATCATCTCATTACGCATGGAGCAATTTACACTGAAAACTAACCTGAGCTGCATCCCAAATGGGACCCTGCCATTGTTATCCTGTCTTTATGGATAGAAGTCACTTTCACATGCATAAAAGACATATCATGTTGCCTCACTCCTCTTGAGGAAATAGGAGCAGCAAATTGCCCCGAGGCGGTATGAGGAAATATCTTTTACAGTTTGACGTAACCCCCTATGGATCAACCAATCATACGTGGACCATTTTGGATCAGCCAATCGACTCGCTTCCTGTGATGTGGTGTTTGTTTTGAACTGTTAGCTGGAGCAGATGTTTTCCTACTGTATCGTCTCCTCTTCATCCTCCTCATCCTCCTCCTCATCCCCTGTACTTTACTGGGCAACTCGGGTTCATAGATCCCAGGACGGTGATACACCAAAACATCACACAGAGAAGAGCCAAACTGATCTGTTAATGTTTTGTCACTGTCTCAATCACCCCTCGTTTTCCAGTGTCCTTCGGTGAGGGAATGGCACTCAAATGTAGAACTTTTAATGGCGTCTTGCTTTTTGTCTTTGCCCAACGTTTTTTGTAAAGTCCTGACATTTTTATCTGTACCTGTCTGGTTGAACTCCTCCTCTCCTACTCAGCCTCCCCAAAAAAAGCTTCTACCAAGAGGCTGTGACACCTACTCCCGCTGCATGCTGCACTGCTGCAAGGATCCCACCCAGCGATCTGCTCCCCATCTGCCCTGGCCTGTCTCCCCCTGTCTGGTACAGGTACCTCAGCCACATACACACACATCCTGCAGACTTTGGACTGATCGAAATTTTATGTAGGCTAATTAACTTGTTCTACAGCTGCACCATCAACAGCATCCTGACTGGTTGCATCACCGCCTGTTATGGCAACTGCTCGGCCTCCGATTGCACTACAGAGGGCAGTGTGTACGGCCCAGTTCATCACTGGGGCCAGTTGTCAAAGACACCAGCCACCCTAGTCATAAACTGTTCTCTCTGCTACTGCACGGCAAGTGGTACCCGGAGCGCCAAGTCTAGGTCCAAAAGGCTTCTTAACAGCTTCTACCAGCAAGCCATAAGACTCCTGAACAGTTAATCAAAGGGCTACCCAGACCCCTCATTTACGCTGCTGCTACTCTCTGTTTATTATCAATGCATAGTCCCTTTAACTCTACCTACCTGTACATATTACCTCAATTACCCTGACTAACCCGTGCCCCCGCACATTGATTCTGTACCGGTATCACCTGTATATAGCCTCCACATTGACTCTGTACCGGTACCCCCTGTATATAGCCTCCACATTGACTCTGTACCGTAACACCCTGTATATAGCCTCCACATTGACTCTGTACCGGGACCCCCTGTATATAGCCTCCACATTGACTCTGTACCGTAACACGCTGTATATAGCCTCCACATTGACTCTGTACCGTAACACGTTGTATATAGCCTCCACATTGACTCTGTACCGGGACCCCTGTATATAGCCTGCACATTGACTCTGTACCGGTACACCCTGTAAATAGCCTCCACATTGACTCTGTACCGGTACCCCCTGTAAATAGCCTTGTGTGTTATTTTACTGCTGCTCTTTAATTATTTGTTACTTATATTATTATTTACTGCATTGCACAACTGCATTGTTGTTTAAGGGCTTCTAAGTAATAATTTCAGGTCTACACCTGTTGTATTCAGCACATTTGACAAAAAACATTTGTTTTGATTTGAGAAACTTATTTTGTGAGCTTACTTAGAAGCGAGTTAATTAACTTGTATAGGCCTACTATTTCGTTAACTAGTATAGGCCTGCTATTGATTAATTGAACTAGTGTAGGCCTACTATTTATTTAACTAGTGTAGGCCTACTATTTATTTAACTAGTTTAGGCTTACTATTTATTTAACTAGTACAGGCCGACTATTTATTTAGTTAACTGGTATAAACCTACCATTTATTAATTTAACTAGTATAGGCCTCTATTTGTTTAGTTAATTAGTATAGGCCTACTGTTTATTTAGTTAAGTATAGGCCTACTAATCATTTAGTTAAGGTTCTAGTATAGACTTACTATTTATTAAGTTAACTAGTGTAGGCCTACTATTTATTTAACTAGTGTATGCCTACTATTTATTTAGTTAACTAGTATAGACCTACTAGTTATTAATTTAACTAGTGTAGGCCTACTATTTATTTAGTTAACAAGTGTAGGCCTACTATTAATTTAACTAGTGTATGCCTACTATTTATTTAGTTAACTAGTATAGACCTACTAGTTATTAATTTAACTAGTGTAGGCCTACTATTTATTAATTTAACTAGTGTATGCCTACTATTAATTTAGTTAACTAGTATAGGCTTGCTATTTATTTAGTTAACAAGTGTAGGCCTATTATTTATTAATTTATTAATTTCAAATAGCTCTTTGTTGACTGTTGCTGGGTGATATCGTCCTCCATCAGCACCGGCCGGTACCCTACAGCTCTCTCCTGGCCCCTTACCAGTGCTTCATTTGGAAAATAAATTAGGAGGTGCCAGAAAAGAAAGGGAGAGTGACCTGGGGAGCTCTGGTATGCATTAGTTATTTCATGCAATTATATGTAATTATTTTTACCTGAGGTGTGTAGAGGACAAGGATAATTAACTAAGAGGCAACTCAAATTAACTTTTTGATAGCTTTTATGATACTTTTTGCAAAAAGAGAGAAGAAAAAAAATCATACCACAATCGGATCTGGCCAAGTATTGTTTTAGCCTGTAGCCCTGTAGCCCTGTTGCCATGTAACCCTGTAGCCCTGTTGCCATGTAACCCTGTAGCCCTGTTGCCATGTAACCCTGTAGCCCTGTAGCCCTGTTGCCATGTAACCCTGTAGCCCTGTAGCCCTGTTGCCATGTAACCTTGTAGCCCTGTAGCCATGTAACCCTGTAGCCCTGTTGCCATGTAACCCTGTAGCCCTGTAGCCCTGTAGCCATGTAACCCTGTAGCCCTGTTGCCATGTAACCCTGTAGCCCTGTTGCCATGTAACCCTGTAGCCCTGTTGCCATGTAACCCTGTAGCCCTGTAGCCATGTAACCCTGTAGCCCTGTTGCCATGTAACCCTGTAGCCCTGCAGCCCTGTAGCCCTGTAGCCCTGTAACCCTGTAGCCCTGTAGCTCTGTAACCCTATAGCCATGTAGCCCTGTAGCTCTGTAAACCTGTAGCCATGTAGCCATGTAGCTCTGTAAACCTGTAGCCCTGCAGCCCTGTAGCCCTGTAACCCTGTAGCCATGTATCCCTGTAGCCCTGTAACCCTGTAGCCCTGTAGCCCTGTAGCCATGTAGCCCTGTAGCCCTGTAACCCTGTAACCCTGTAGCCCTGTAGCCATGTAACCCTGTAACCCTGTAGCTCTGTAGCCCTGTAGCCATGTAACCCTGTAACCCTGTAGCCCTGTAACCCTCTAGCCCTGTAGCCCTGTAACCCTGTAGTCCTGTAACCCTGTAGCCCTGTAGCCCTGTAGCCATGTAGCCCTGTAGCCATGTAACCCTGTAACCCTGTAGCCCTGTAACCCTGTAGCCATGTAACCCTGTAACCCTGTAACCCTGTAGCCATGTAACCATGTAGCCCTGTAACCCTGTAACCATGTAACCCTGTAGCCATGTAACCCTGTAACCCTGTAACCCTGTAGCCCTGTAACCCTGTAGCCCTGTAGCCATGTAGACCTGTTGCCCTGTAACCCTGTAACCCTGTAGCCCTGTAGCCATGTAACCCTGTAACCCTGTAGCCCTGTAGCCCTGTACCCCTGTAGCCCTGTACCCCTGTAGCCCTGTACCCTGTAACCAGCCCTGTAACCCTGTAACCCTGTAGCCCTGTAACCCTGTAGCCCTGTAACCCTGTAGCCCTGTAACCCTGTAGCCCTGTAACCCTGTAGCCCTGTAGCCATGTAGCCCTGTAACCCTGTAACCCTGTAGCCCTGTAGCCCTGTAGCCCATGCCCTAGCCATGTAACCCTGTAACCCTGTAACCCTGTAGCCATGTAACCCTGTAGCCATGTAACCCTGTAACCCTGTAGCCCTGTAGCCTGTAACCCTGTAACCCTGTAACCCTGTAGCCATGTAACCCTGTAACCCTGTAGCCATGTAACCCTGTAGCCCTGTAGCCTGTAGCCCTGTAGCCCATGTAGCCATGTAACCCTGTAACCCTGTAGCCCTGTAACCCTGTACCCTGTAGCCCTGTAGCCCTGTAGCCCTGTAACCCTGTAGCCCTGTAGCCATGTAGCCCTGTAGCCCTGTAACCCTGTAGCCATGTAGCCCCCCTGTAGCCCTGTAGCCATGTAGACCTGTAGCCCTGTAACCCTGTAGCCCGGTAACCCTGTAACCCTGTAGCCCTGTAACCCTAGCCCTGTAGCCCTGTAAGCCCTGTAGCCATGTAACCCTGTAGCCCTGTAACCCTGTAGCCATGTAAGTAACCCTGTGTAACCATGTAGCCCTGTAACCCTGTAGCCCTGTAGCCCTGTAACCCTGTAGCCCTGTAGCCCCTGTAGCCCTGTAACCCTGTAACCCCCTGTAGCCATGTAGCCATGTAACCCTGTAACCCTGTAACCCTGTAGCCCTGTAAGCCCTGTAGCCCTGTAACCCTGTAGCCCTGTAACCCTGTAGCCCTGTAACCCTGTAGCCCAGCCCTGTAGCCCTGTAGTCCTGTAACCCTGTAGCCCTGTAGCCATGTAGCCCTGTAGCCATGTAGACCTGTGACCCTGTAGCCCTGTAACCCTGTAGCCATGTAACCCTGTAACCCTGTAGCCCCGTAGCCATGTAACCATGTAGCCCTGTAACCCTGTAACCATGTAACCCTGTAGCCATGTAACCCTGTAACCATGTAGCCATGTAACCCTGTAGCCCTGTAGCCATGTAGCTATGTCACCCTGTAGCCATGTAGCCATGTAACCCTGTAACCCTGTAGCCCTGTAACCCTGTAGCCCTGTAGCCCTGTAGCCCTGTAGTCCTGTAACCCTGTAGCCCTGTAGCCATGTAGCCCTGTAGCCATGTAGACCTGTGACCCTGTAACCCTGTAGCCCTGTAGCCATGTAGCCCTGTAGCCCTGTACCCCTGTAGCCCTGTACCCCTGTAGCCATGTAGACCTGTAGCCCTGTAACCCTGTAGCCCGGTAACCCTGTAACCCTGTAGCCCTGTAACCCTGTAGCCCTGTAGCCCTGTAGCCCTGTAACCCTGTAGTCCTGTAAATCTGTAGCCCTGTAGCCCTGTAGCCATGTAACCCTGTAGCCCTGTAACCCTGTAGCCATGTAACCCTGTAACCATGTAGCCCTGTAGCCATGTAACCATGTAGCCCTGTAACCCTGTAACCATGTAACCCTGTAGCCATGTAACCCTGTAACCCTGTAGCCCTGTAACCCTGTAGCCCTGTAGCCATGTATACCTGTAGCCCTGTAACCCTGTAACCCTGTAGCCCTGTAGCCATGTAGCCATGTAACCCTGTAACCCTGTAACCCTGTAGCCCTGTACCCTTGTAGCCCTGTACCCCTGTAGCCCTGTAGCCCTGTAGACCTGTAGCCCTGTAACCCTGTAACCCTGTAGCCCTGTACCCCTGTAGCCCTGTAGCCATGTAGCAATGTAGCACTGTAGTCCTGTAGCCCTGTTGCCCTGTAACCCTGTAGCCATGTAGCCCTGTAGCTCTGTAACCATGTAGCCCTGTAGCTCTGTAACCCTGTAGCCTGCAGCCCCGTAGCCCCGTATCAATGTAGCCCTGTAGCCATGTAGCCCTTTAGCCATGTAGTCCTGTAGCAATGTAGCTCTGTAGACCTGTAGCCCTGTAGCTCTGTAACCCTGTAGCCCTGTAACCCTGTAGCCCTGTAGTCCTGTAACCCTGTAGCCCTGTAGCCCTGTAACCCTGTAGCCCTGTAGCCATGTAACCCTGTAGCCCTGTAGCCATGTAGCCCTGTACCCCTGTAGCCCTTTAGCCCTGTAGCCCTGTAACCCTGTAGCCCTGTAGCCATGTAGCTTTGTCACCCTGTAGCCCTGTAGCCATGTAACCCTGTAACCCTGTAGCCCTGTAACCCTGTAGTCATGTAGCCCTGTAGCCCTGTAACCCTGTAACCCTGTAGCCATGTAACTCTGTAGCCATGTAACCCTGTAGCCATGTAACCCTGTAACCCTGTAACCCTGTAGCACTGTAGCCCTGTAGCCCTGTAGCCCTGTAGCCATGTAGCCCTGTAGCTCTGTAACCCTGTAGCCCTGTAGCCCTGTAATCCTGTAACCCAGTAGCCCTCTAGCCCTGTAACCCTGTAGCCCTGTAGCCATGTAACCCTGTATCCCTGTAGCCCTGTAAACCTGTAGCCATGTTGCCCTGTAGCCATGTAGCCCTGTACCCCTGTAGCCCTTTAGCCCTGTAGCCCTGTAACCCTGTAGCCCTGTAGCCATGTAGCTATGCCACCCTGTAGCCCTGTAGCCATGTAACCCTGTAACCCTGTAGCCCTGTAACCCTGTAGTCATGTAGCCCTGTAGCCCTGTAACCCTGTAACCCTGTAGCCATGTAACTCTGTAGCCATGTAACCCTGTAGCCATGTAACCCTGTAACCCTGTAACCCTGTAGCACTGTAACCCTGTAGCCCTGTAACCCTGTAACCATGTAACCCTGTAGCCCTGTAGCCATGTAACCCTGTAACCCTGTAGCCCTGTAACCTTGTAGCCCTGTAGCTCTGTAACCCTGTTACCCTGTAACCATGTAACCCTGTAGCCCTGTAGCCATGTAAACCTGTAACCCTGTAGCCCTGTAACCTTGTAGCCATGTAGCTCTGTAACCCTGTAACCCTGTAACCCTGTAACCCTGTAGCCCTGTAACCCTGTAACCCTGTAACCATGTAACCCCTGTAAGGCTTCACAGATCAGTGATCAGTTAAACTCAAAATATGCTATTCTATGCTTTTGAAAATACATTTTCTTATTTAAGAAAAATGTATTTCAGGACCTGCCTAAACAAGTGAATAAAAATCTAGTCGCTGTTTCATGTAGTAGGCTATGTATCATAGAAATATACGGAGCTGCTGAAGGTTTAGATCAATATACGGAGCTACTGAAGGTATAGATCAATATACGGAGCTACTGAACGTATAGATCAATATACGGAGCTACTGAAGGTATAGATCAATATACGGAGCTGCTGAAGGTATAGATCAATATACGGAGCTACTGAAGGTATAGATCAATATACGGAGCTACTGAAGGTATAGATCAATATACGGAGCTACTGAAGAGCTCAAGGTATACGGAGCTACTGAAGGTATAGATCAATATACGGAGCTACTGAAGCTACTGAAGGTATAGATAGATCAATATACGGAGCTACTGAAGGTATAGATCAATACGGAGCTACTGAAGGTATAGATCAATATACGGAGCTACTGAAGGTATAGATCAATATACGGAGCTACTGAAGGTATAGATCAATATACGGAGCTACTGAAGGTATAGATCAATATACGGAGCTACTGAGCTAGGTATAGATCAATATACGGAGCTACTGAAGGTATAGATCAATATACGGAGCTGCTGAAGGTATAGATCAATATACGTAGCTACTGAAGGTATAGATCAATATACGGAGCTACTGAAGGTATAGATCAATATGCGGAGCTACTGAAGGTATAGATCAATATACGGAGCTACTGAAGGTATAGATCAATATACGGAGCTACTGAAGGTATAGATCAATATACGGAGCTACTGAAGGTTTAGATCAATATACGGAGCTACTGAAGGTATAGATCAATATACGGAGCTACTGAAGGTTTAGATCAATATACCGTCAACGAGGATGTAAATGAGGAAGCCTACTGATCACCAGCAGGCCACGTCAACAAGTGGAACACACCGTTTATTTAGGCCTACACTGTGCATTTTCTTACGGGTTTGAAATGTTTTATAAAAATGGGAATTTAAACTCCAACTCCACCCGTTGTATTTTTACATCTCAATAACTAAGGCTGTGGGCACCAAACTGAAAAAATAAATGGGCCCATCCATGGAAATTACCGTTCAACTGATTTGTTCTGGCGCCGGGTCTGGGTTATCTACTCAACACAGACTCAACGCAGACATCACTGTAGTGTAGGGTTTAATGTGGAGTGTGTATGTACTCACCATATCAGGGCCAGAGTTAGGGCCCCTTGCAGCAGACAGGAGGACCAGAGGAGGGGTGAGGGGAGGTGTCGGGACGATGAAGCTCTGCCCACTGGGACACCTGCCCTATGGGGCTCTGCTGAGGGAGGGGCCGGGGAGGGGGTAGTCTCTGGAACACAGCCAATCACAACACAGCCAATTATAACATAACAAGTCAGATACACATATCCAATCAGAACATAGCAGGTTAAAACACAGCCAATAAGAAGGCAACAGAGATGGCAGGACATGTCTGACCATAGTGCAATGTCAGAATAGAACATAGATACATACATATAGCTCCATACAGTATATCTACAGCCACTATACACTTGTCAACATATCAAAAACTCAATAAAGACAGCAGGGCATGCCAAGACATATTCTACCATAGTAGACCATGACAGAACATCTTCTACTAGAGCAGAACATGACAGGACATCTTCAACCAGAGTAGACCATGACAGAACATCTTCTACCAGAGCAGAACATGACAGGACATATTCTACTAGAGCAGAACATCTTCTACCAGAGCAGAACATGACAGAATATCTTCTACTAGAGCAGAACATGACAGAATATCTTCACTAGAGCAGAAGATGTCAGGACATGTTTGACCAGAGCAGAAGATGACAGGACATCTTCTACCAGAGCAGAACATCTTCTACCATAGTAGACCATGACAGAACATCTTCGACCAGAGCATAATATAACAGAACATCTTCGACCAGACATAATATCACAGAACATCTTCTACCAGAGCAGAACATGACAGGACATCTTCTACCAAAACAGAACATGACAGAACAACTTCTACCAGAGCAGAACATGAGAGAACATCTTCGACCAGAGCATAATATAACAGAACATCTTCTACCAGAGCAGAACATGACAGGACATCTTCTACTAGAGCAGAACATGACAGGACATCTTCTTCCAAAACAGAACATGACAGAACAACTTCTACCAGAGCGGAACATGAGAGAACATCTTCGACGAGAGCAGAACATCTTCAACCAGAGCAGAACATGAGATAATATCTTAAACCAGAGCAGAACATCTTCAACCAGAGCAGAACATGACAGAACATCTTCTACCAAAACAGAACATGACAGGACATCTTCTACCAGAGCAGAACAGGACATCTTCTACCAGAGCAGAACATGACAGAACATCTTCAACCAGAGCAGAACATCTTCAACCAGAGCAGAACATGACAGGACATCTTCAACCGGAGCAGAACATCTTCTACCAGAGCAGAACATGACAGAACATCTTCTACCAGAGCAGAACATGACATCTTCTACCAGAACATGACATCTTCTACCAGAGCAGAACATGACATCTTCTACCAGAGCAGAACATGACAGGACATCTTCTACCAGAGCAGAACATGACATCTTCTACCAGAGCAGAACATGACAGGACATCTTCTACCAGAGCAGAACATGACATCTTCTACCAGAGCAGAACATGACAGAACATCTTCAACCAGAGCAGAACATCTTCAACCAGAGCAGAACATGACAGGACATCTTCTACCAGAGTAGAACTTACAGTAGCCTAGATAGCGACCTCAGCCCAACAACAAGCAACCTCTTCAGATGTTAGGATCTCTTGGCGTAAGGGCTAAGATGATGGGTTTACAGTAGCTGCACCAAGGTTTGAGTCCCAGCCAGGGCTACCCCCCAAAATGTCATACAATACCTAAATCAAATCAAATGTTATTTGTCACATGCTTGGTAAACAACCAGTGTAGATGCTTACTTAAGGTCCTTCCCAACAATGGAGAGAGACAAACAGTGAAATGCTTCCTTAGGGCACTTCCCAACAATGCAGAGAGTAAGAAATTGAGATATCATAGAAAACTAACAATGAATAAATCCACAATGAGTAACAAGAAGTCGATGTGCAGGGGTACGAGGTAATTGAGGTAGATACACTTCATGGCCAAAATTATGGGCATTAATATTGAGTTGGTCCCCCCTTTGCTGCTACAACAGCCTCCACTCTTCTGGGAAGGCTGTTATAGCAGGTCAGGGCTCTGTGCAGGCCAGTCAAGTTCTTCCACATCGATCTCGAAAAAGCAATTCTCTAAGGACCTCGCTTAGTGCACAGGGACATTGTCATGCTGAAAAAAATGATGTGTGCTCGATTTTATACACCTGTCAGCAATGGATGTGGCTGAAATAGGTGAATCCAATCATTTGAAGGGGTGTCCACATATTTTCGTATGTACAGTCCATAATGACAGACTGTATTATTAATTACAGTATGACATACTATAATGGTTACAGTAAAGACAGACTACAGTGCCTTCGGAAAGTATTCAGATCCCTTGACTTTTTCTCCATTTTGTTATATTACAACCTTATTATAAAATGGATTATGGAAAATAGCATACTTCCGGCGTTCCTAGGAAACTATGCAGTATTTTGTTTTTTTTACGTGTTATTTCTTACATTGGTACCCCAGGTAATCTTAGGTTTTATTACAGACAGTCGGGAGGAACTACTGAATATAAGAGCAACGTCAACTCACCATCACATTACGACCAGGAATACGACTTTCCCGAAGCGGATCCTGTGTTTTGCCCACCACCCAGGACAATGGATCGGATCCCAGCCGGCGAACCAAAACAACGTCGCCGTAAAAGGGGCAGACGAAGCGGTCTTCTGGTCAATCTCCAGAGACGGGCACATCACTCCCTAGCATACTACTCACCAATGTCCAGTCTCTTGACTACAAGGTAGATGAAATCCAGGCAAGGGTAGCATTCCAGAGAGACAGAGACTGTAACGTTCTTTGCTTCACGGAAACATGGCTCACTCGAGAGACTCTATCGGAGTCGGTGCAGCCAGTTGGATTGATGGCAGCATTCGCGCGAAACTGAAAGCGCGAACCATTGCTTTTAACCAGGGCAAGATGACCGAATGACCGAATACAAACAGTGTAGCTGTTTCCTCCGCAAGGCAATCAAACAAGCTAAGGTTCAGTATAAAGACAAAGTACAGTCGCAATTCAACGGCTCAGATACAAGAGGTATGTGGCAGGGTCTACAGCTGGCTGGTGTGTTTACGGACATATTCAATCAATCCTTATCCCAGTCTGCTGTCCCAACATGCTTCAAGAGGGCCACCATTGTTCCTGTTCCCAAGAAAGGTAAGGTAGGAGAGCTAAACGACTACCGCCCCGTAGCACTCACTTCCGTCATCATGAAGTGCTTTGAGAGACTAGTCAAGGACCATATCACCTCCACCATACCTGACACCCTAGACCCACTCCAATTTGCTTACCGCCCCAATAGGTCCACAGACGACGCAATAGCAACCACACTGCACACTGTCCTAAACCATCTGGACAAGAGGAATACCTATGTGAGAATGCTGTTCATCGACTACATCTCAGCATTTAACACCATAGTACCCTCCAAACTCGTAATCAAGCTCGAGACCCTGGGTCTCGACCCTGCCCTGTGCAACTGGGTACTGGACTTCCTGACGGGCTGCCCCCAGGTGGTGAGGATAGGTAACAAATTCTCCACCCCGCTGATCTTCAACACTGTGGCCCCACAAGGGTGCTTTCTGAGCCCTCTCCTGTACTCCCTGTTCACCCACGACTGTGTGGCCATGCACGCCTCCAACTCAATCATCAAGTTTGCAGACGACACTACAGTGGTAGGCTTGATTACCAACAACGACGAGAAGGCCTACAGGGAGGAGGTGAGGGCCCTCGGAGTGTGGTGTCAGGAAAATAACCTCACACTCAAGGTCAACAAAACAAAGGAGATGATTGTGGACTTCAGAAAACAGCAGAGGGAGCACCCCCCTATCCATATCGACGGGACAGTAGTGGAGAGGATAGTAAGTTTTAAGTTCCTCCGCGTACACATCACGGAAAAACTGAATTGGTCTACCCACACAGACAGCGTCGTGAAGAAGGCGCAGCAGCAGCAACCTCAGGAGGCTGAAGAAATTTTGCCTGTCACCAAAAGCACTCACAAACAGATGCACAATCGAGAGCATCCTGTCGGGCTCTATCACCGCCTGGTACTGCACCTGCTCTAACATTGAGTGGCTGCTGCCAACATACTGACTCAACTCCAGCCACTTTAATAATGGAAAATTGATGTACATATTTTTAGCACTAGCCACTTTAAACAATGCTACTTTTATATGTTTACATACCCTAAATTACTAATCTCATATGTATATACTGTACTCGATACCATCTACTGCATCTTTATGTAATACATGTATCACTATCCATTTTAAACTAGGCCACTTTGTTTACATACCCTAAATTACTCATCTCATATGTATATACTGTACTCGATACCATCTACTGCATCTTGCCTATGCCGTTCTGTACCATCACTCATTCATATATCTTAATGTACATATTCTTTATTCCTTTACACTTGTGTTTATAAGGTAGTTGTTGTGGAATTGTTAGGTTAGATTACACGTTGGTTATTACGGCATTGTCGGAACATCTGCCAACCATGTGTATGTGACAAGTAAATTTGATTTGATTTAATATTTTTTTCCCTTATTCCCTTTTCCCCCTCAACAATCTACACACAATACCGCATAATGACAAAGCAAAAACAGGTTCACAGTATTATTTTCAAATTCATAAAAAAATGTAAAACTGAAATATGACATTTACATAAGTATTCAGATCCTTTACTCAGTACTTTGTTTAAGCACCTTTGGCTGCGATTACAGCCTCGAGTCTTCTTGGGTATTACGCGACAAGCTTGGCACACCTGTATTTGGGGAGTTTCTCCAATTCTTCTCTGCAGATCCTCTTAAGCTCTGTCAGGTTGGATGGGAAGCATTGCTGCACAGCTATTTTAGGTCTCTCCAGCGATGTTAGATCGGGTTCAAGTCCGGGCTCTGGCTGGGCCACTCAACAACATTCAGAGACTTGTCCCAAAGCCACTCCTGCGTTGTCTTGGCTGTGTGCTTAGGGTCGTTGTCCTGTTGGAAGGAAAACCTTCACCCCAGTCTGAGGTCCTGAGCGCTCTGGAGCAGGTTTTCGTCAAGTTTCTCTTTGTACTTTGCTCCGTTCATCTTTCCCTTGATCCTGACTAGAGTCCCAGTCCCTGCCTCTGAAAACAATTCCCACAGAATGATGCAGCCAACATCATACTTCCCTGTAGGGGAGGTGCCAGGTGTCCTCCCAACGTGATGCCAAAGAGTTCAATCTTGGTTTCATCAGACCAGAGAATCTTGTTTATCTTGGTCTGAGAGTCCATTAGGTGCCTTTTGGCAAACTCCAAGCAGGCTGTCACATTCCTTTTACTGAAGAGTGGCTTTCGGCTGGCCACTGTACCATAAAGGCCTGATTGGTGGAATGCTGCAGAGATGGTTGTCCTTCTGGAAGGTTCTCCTATCTCCACAGAGGAACTCTGGAGCTCTGTACAGGTAAACCAACAGGACACTCTGTACAGGTAAAGCAACAGGACACTCTGTACAGGTAAAGCAACAGGACACTCTGTACAGGAAAAGCAACAGGACACTCTGTACAGGTAGAGGTAAAGCAACAGGACACTCTGTACAGGTAGAGGTAAAGCAACAGGACACTCTGTACAGGTAGAGGTAAAGCAACAGGACACTCTGTACAGGTAGAGGTAAAGCAACAGGACACTCTGTACAGGTAGAGGTAAAGCAACAGGACACTGTACAGGTAAAGCAACAGGACAGATAAAAAACTGTATCAGCAGTGAATGTGCAAAAATTGTCTTATGGCTTAGGGTTAGATGCTGTTCAGGGTCCTGTTGGTTCCAGACTTGCAATCTATGACTTGGGTGGTTGGAGTCTTTGACAATTTTTAGGGCCATCCTCTGATTCCGCCTGGTGTAAAGGTCCTGGATGGCAGGAAGCTTGGCCCCAGTGATGTACTGGGCCGTACTCACTACCCTCTGTAGCGCCTTGTGATTGGATGCCAAGTTGTTGTCATACCAAGCGGTGATGCCGCCTTGTCAAGATGCTCTCAATGGTACAGCTGTAGAACTTTTTTGAAGATCTGAGGGACCATGCATGAGGGGGCCAAACCTACTTGTCCAGACACAATACACCTGTCAAGATATTTCTAAAAGGAAGGGTGAACATTTACTACAGCTAGTTATCAGAAAACTGGCATAAATGTGAAGATGACCAATTAAAATCTCCAAGAACTGTGAATTACATAGTTGTTATAGATAATATATATTGTTGTATAGTCGTTGTACATGCAGTTAGGAAGTGAACTGGTACTGAGTACACATTCATATCACTGCTGCCATGTTAAAAACTTCTTGGTGATAGGCGTCCCGTCAATGGGACAGTTGTAAATCCTGCAGCGCCTTGTGTCTCGATCGCAGATTTTTAGAGAAACAACAAGTGTCGGTACATATAAGTGTGTTATATTGGCTGAAAGCTTAAATTCTTGTTAATATAAATGCACTTTTCAATGTATAGTAGCTTTTACTGTGAATAAATGCCATGCTATTGTTTGAGGAGAGCTCCTAAGAACAAAACACTTTTTTCACAGCGATAGGTTTGATACCTTCACCTCTGAAGGTGAAATGTGTACTTACATTCTGAAATCTTGCTCTTATTCATCATCCCAAGGGTCCCAGAGATAACATGAAGTGTCGTTTTGTTAGATAAAATATTTTTTCATATCCTAAAAAGGTCCATATAGCAAACAAGATAGATTTTGTATTTCCATTCGTTCAATTTGCAAAGAAAGGAATCTGTGAAAATCTCACCTTAAACATTGTTTCAACCAGTCAAATGACGTCCGTATTTATTCCTCAGAGATCCTAGAATGTAACCAGACTTCCCTATATCATTAGGGGGGGAGTATACCCTACAGGACACCAAATTTGGTCTGAGAGCGACGCCTTCAAGGAGCACCGATGACGCGGGCGGCCATCACTTAATTGACTGTAACTTTGTCAAATCAGCACCAATCGGGGTTAAACAAAGCTAGCTAGATAGCCAATGAGCTGGGCTTTACGGGAGTATTGGGAAATCCCGTATCTGTCGCAAAATGTAGCTGCTAACCTTGTGCGACAACCAGCCTTTTCCTTTTGGACAAAAAGTACAAGAATATGACGTTATGAAAACTGGGTGTTTGCAAATGTTGATCTTATCATATGGCTACTAATACTGGAAAAGTTAAATCAAAGTCCAAGTACACAGATTTGATGATATTCTTGCAGAAAAATGTAATGTGAATGTAAATGTCTCCTTCACGATTTGTCCAAATGTACCTGGGTGACTTCACACTAAATGTCATGTAATTTGCTCATATTATCCGTCTGAAACATTGCACATACACTGCTGCCATCTTGTGGACACCATCGGAATTACAACCAGAGTGAAAAAGAAATGGTTGTTTTTTACTTTGTATTTTCTTTTACCAGATCTATTGTGTTATATTCTCCTACATTCCTTTCACATTTCCACAAACTTCAAAGTATTTCCTTTCAAGTGGTACAAAAGAGTATGCATATCCTTGCTTCAGGTCCTGAGCTACAGGCAGTTCGGGAAAATTGAACAAAGGGGGATGTACCTGTATGGGCCAAACAATGATGATCCACACCCTATATGGGCCAAACAATGATGATCCACACCCTATATGGGCCAAACAATGATGATCCACACCCTATATGGGCCAAATAATGATGATCCACACCCTATATGGGCCAAATAATGATGATCCACACCCTATATGGGCCAAATAATTATGATCCACACCCTATATGGGCCATACAGTTTGCAAAAAAATGGGAAGATGTTTTTGATGTACCGATTCAATGACACGTGGTTTAAGAAATGGTACAAAAAACAACACTTGATTCAACACTTCAAGTTTTCTATTTAAATGATTTACAAAATTCTTGCCACCAACAGAATGCTATAATGTATGGGGCGTTAAACAATCTCAGCTCTGTAGATTTTGCTGGGAAGAGACATAATCAATAAGTCATTTATTATGGTATTGCCGCTATGTAGGTGGTCTCTGGTCACAGGCTCAGGAATGGTTCAACAAAATCACAACATTCACTGAAAATGAACCTGAAAATGAACCTTACAAATAGTTAATTGGGCGATTTGGAAAGCCATAGTCAGTCAATAAATAATATAATAATAGTTGTAGGGAAGGTTTTCATCTTTAGCTCACAATCTGTGGAAACTATACGATTAGAAAGGTTCAAAATTAAGTCAAACATCACAGCACAATGGAAAAATATACGGCACATGGAAACCAAATGAGGGTTGACTATGGTGATAGGTGGGATGGGCTGAGAGTGGCTGAGGTGCAGGATTAAAGAGCTTTGTTTGTTAATGTATTATTGTTATGTGATTTCTTTATGTAAAATTACCATGTATGTAAAATGTATGTAGCAGAAAAGCTGAAACAATATCAAAATGTGTCCTCCGAAGAGTGTGTGTTGTAATGGCTACATACTGAGGAGCGGTTCTTGCTGGGTGGTGGAGGGGATCTGTTTGGGTTAGGGTTTGGGTCAGGGTTGGGGTACGTACCGAGGAGCGGTTCTTGCTCGGTGGTGGAGGGGATCTGTTTGGGTCAGGGTTGGGGTCAGGGTTGGGGTACGTACCGAGGAGCGGTTCTTGCTCGGTGGTGGAGGGGATCTGTTTGGGTTAGGGTTTGGGTCAGGGTTGGGGTACGTACCGAGGAGCGGTTCTTGCTCGTTGGTGGAGGGGATCTGTTTGGGTCAGGGTTGGGGTACGTACCGAGGAGTGGTTCCTGCTCAGTGGTGGAGGGGATCTGTTGGGGTTTGTCCATCCAGGGGGTAGCGTGCACCGCGACGCTCCAGTCACTCCAGGTGCCGATCTCCATGTCCTTAGCCGCCACCTGGATGATGTACTCCTTCCCTGCGTACGCATCCGTTATGGTGTGGGCCGTACTGTCTGTCAACTCCACCTGAAACACACCAATCAGAGAGAAGCACCATCCGTTATGGTGTGGGCCGTACTGTCTGACAACTCCACCTGAAACACACCAATCAGAGAGAAGCACCAGACAGCCAATCAGAAAGAAGAGGTAGAAACACTTACACTTACTTAATTTATCAAATAATGGAAAAATGTGGGAATGGAGGATTAAAACCAAACAACAACAAACAATACATATTGAGTGTCACAGAATCCAGCAAGGAAAGGGATGTCAGTGTTCCAACCTAAAGAGAAGAAGAAGAGAGAAATGATTGAAGAACTTCAGAGCTGTTACATCGAGGGACAACTCCTTTAAGGGTCCACTGCAGCCGTCTCAACATCAAAAACAACATTTTACATAGTTGTATAGACACTGAGTGGACAAAACATTAGGAACACCTGCTCTTTCCATGACATAGACTGACCAGATGAATCCAGGTGATCCCTTATTAAATCCACTTCAATCAGCGTAGATGAAGGGGAGGGGAAAGGTTAAATAAGAATGTTTAAGCCTTGAGACAATTGAGACATGGATTGTGTATGTGTGCCAGAGGGTGAAGGGAAAGACAAAATATTTAAGTGCCTTTGAACGGGGTATGGTAGTAGGTGCCAGGCGCACTGGTTAGATTGTGTCAAGAACTGCAACACTGCTGGGTTTTACACACTCAACAGTTTCCTGTGTGTCAAGAATGGTTCACCACCTAAAGGACATCCAGCTAACTTGACACAACTGTGGGAAGCATTGGAGTCAACATGGGCCAGCATCCCTGTGGAACACTTTTGACACCTTGTAGAGTCTATGACCTGATGAATTGAGGCTGTTCTGAGGTCAAAGGGGGGGTGGAGTGGAACTCAGTATTAGGATGTAGTGTCTGACCAAACACAGAACGTTGGCAACATACGATATTCATGTTCAAGACACATTTCATGGGTTTTATGAGGGTTTGGAGAATATTCCATCGACGTCCCACCTAGTTCATGACTTCATATATCAATTATACAGTCTACTGTCCAGGAAGAAATGTGAGCCCTGTCCTCTGTAATATAGCTAGCATAATCAATACGTACACTAACATTCTGCAAACACATTAAACCAGTGATGGAGGGAATCTGACCTCTGATCAGGGCATCATGGCAGAACTCAGTACAATTTAGGCAGGATTCATCTATAGGAAATGTTTATGCATTGGTATCGATAGGAATGGTAATGCATTGGTATTGAGAGGAATGGTAATGCATTGGTAATGAGAGGAATGGTAATGCATTGTTATTGAGAGGATGGTAATGCATTGGAGACTGCAGACTGTATAAAGGAAAGGTGATCTTTCACATTGTTCAACATGCAGTGTAGATACTACATTCACCCTGCTACTACAGTAGTGATAGAAAGGCTCTGACTCACATGTTGCCACTGGTCTCTGATGAGGGGTCTGTATCGTAGGAAGTACTTCAGGGGAAGATCTCTACATCAGGCCAGGTAGAAGGGCTGTTCCAGGTGACCTCCAGACGACGCACGTTGCTGGGGATGGGAGTGGCCACCACCCTTTCAGGGGGGTCTGGTTTCACTACAGGGAGAGAAATGGGTTGGGGTTCACATCACCACAATACAATATATACAGTTGTCACAAATGTACACAAATACAAATACATTTAAACTCAGTTTTTTTTCCAAGTGTTTTTTTTTACAATTACTGACATTTAATCCTAGTAAAAATTAATTAGTTAGTTAATCAGTTAGGATCACCATTTTATTTTAAGGATGTGAAATGTCAGAATAATAGTAGATTATTTATTTCAGCTTTGATTTATTTATTCACACTCCCAGTAGGTCAGAAGTTTAAATACACTCAATTAGCATTTTATAGCATTGCCTATAAATTGTTTAACTTGGGTCAAATATTTTGCGTAGCCTTCCACAAGCTTCCCTCAATAAATTGGGTGAATTTTGGCCCATTCCTCCTGACAGAGCTGACATAACTGAGTCAGGTTTGTAGGCCTCTTTGCTCGCACACGCTTTTTCAGTTCTGCCACAAAATTTCTATAGGATTGAGGTCAGGGCTTTGTGATGGTCACTCCAATACTTTGACTTTGTTGTTCTTAAGCCATTTTGCCACAACTTTGGAAGTATGTTTGGGATCATTGTCCATGTGGAAGACCCATTTGCGACCAATCTTTAACTTCCTGACTGATGTCTTGAGATGTTGCTCCAGTACATCCACATCATTTTCCTCATGATGCCATCTAGTCCTCATGATGCCATCTATTTTGTGAAGTGCACCAGTCCCTCCTGCCCCAAAGCACCCCACAACATGATGCTGCCACTCCCGTGCTTCACGGTTGGGATGGTGTTCTTCGGCTGGCAAGCCTCCCCCTGTTTCCTCCAAACATAAAGATGGTCATTATGGCCAAACAGTTCTATTTAGGTAGCGGTAAAGTACGATCTTTATCCCCATGTGCAGTTGCAAACCGTAGTCTGGCTTTTTAATGGCGGTTTTGGAGCAATGGCTTCTTTCTTGCTGAGCGGCTTTTCAGGTTACATCGACATAGGACTCGTTTTACTGTGGATGTAGATACTTTTGTGCCTGTTTCCTCCAGCATCTTCACAAGGTCCTTTGTTGTTCTGGGATTGATTTGCACTTTTCACACCAAAGTACCTTCATCTCTAGGAGACAGAACGCGTCTCGTTCCTGAGCGATATGACTACATTTTACTTTCTGAGGTCTTGGCTGATTTCTTTTGATTTTCCCATGATGTCAAGCAAAGAGGCACTGAGTTTGAAGGTAGGCCTTGAAATACATCCAAGCTGTTTAAATGCACAGTCAACTTAGTGTATGTACACTTCTGACCCACTGGAATTGTGATACGGTGAATTATAAGTGAAATAATCTGTCTGTAAACAATTGTTGGAAAAATTACTTGTGTCATGCACAAAGTAGATGTCCTAACCGACTTGTCAAAACGAAAGTTTGTTAACAAGAAATTTGTGGAGTGGTTCGAAAAACGAGTTTCAATGACTACAACCTAAGTGTATGTAAACTTCCGACTTCAAATGTATACAGAGAGAGAGACATCAGACCAAACAATACATATGACAAACGGAGGACAACAACATCAACACCATTATCCCAGACACCCTGGACCCACTCCAATGTGCATACCGCCCGAACAGATCCACAGATGATTTCAACTCCACCCTGCCCCAACAGATCCACAGATGATTTCCACTCCACCCTGCCCCAACAGATCCACAGATGATTTCAACTCCACCCATCCAACAGTGCAGCTTTAAGAACAGTTAAAAACTTATTTACGAAATAAATTAAAGAAAAAAAAGTCAAACAGTAAAATAACAATAGCGAGGCTGTATACGACGGTACCGGTACAGAGTCAATGGGAAGCGGAGGGGCACGAGAGCTTCAAGTATCTCGGTGTACACATCGCTAAGGAATTAACATGGTCCTCACTGAGGCTCCAGACTCCAGCCACCCAAGTCACAGACTGTTCTCTCTGCTACCGCACAGCAAGTAGTACCAGTGCAGTATGTCTGGAACCAACAATATCCTGAACAGCTGTTACCATCAAGCCATAAGACTGTTAAAACAAGACTTCTAAATAACGAATCAAATTGCTACAGTACCCGTTGCTGTTACTGTCTATTATCTATCCTTTACCCCTACCTACAGTATACTGCTGTTACTGTCTATTATCTATCCTTTACCCCTACCTACAGTATACTGCTGTTACTGTCTATTATCTATCCTTTACCCCTACCTACAGTATACTGCTGTTACTGTCTATTATCTATCCTTTACCCCTACCTACAGTATACTGATGTTACTGTCTATTATCTATCCTGTTATCTTGTCACTTTACCCCTACCTACATTATACTGCTGTTACTGTCTATTATCTATCCTTTACCCCTAACTACAGTAGCCAGCAGCATACCACCCTGCATACCACTGCTGGCTTGCTTCTGAAGCTAAGCAGCGTTGGTCCTGGTCAGTTCCTGGATGGGAGACTAGATGCTGCTGGAAGTGGTGTTGGAGGGGCAGTAGAAGGCACTCTTTCCTCTGGTCTAAAAAATAAAAAATAAAAATAATAATACATTTAAAAAAATGTCCCAATGCCCCATGGCAGTGATTGGGGACACTGCCCTGTGTAGGGTGCCGCCTTTCGGATGGGATGTTCAACAGGTGTCCTGACTCTCTGAGGTCATTAAAGATCCCATGGCACTTATCGTAAGAGTAGGGGTGTTAACCCCGGTGTCCTTGCTAAATTCCAAATCTTTCCCTCAAACCATCATGGTCACCTAATAATCCCCAGTTTACAATTGGCTCATTCATCCCCCTCCTCTTCCCTGTAACTATTCCCCAGGTCATTGCTGTAAATGAGAACGTGTTCTCAGTCAACTTACCTGTTAAAATAATGGAAAAATAAAAAAAGTATTCTGCTGTTACTGTCTATTATTTATCCTGTTGTCTAGTCATTTTACCCCTACCTACAGTATGCACTGATTATACCAAACATTAGGAACAGCTTGTTCCTCACCCATCTACACACAATACCCCATAATGACAAAGTGAAAATGCTTTTAGAAAATGTTGCTAATTTATTGGAAATTAAATACAGAAACATCTCATTTACATAAGTATTCAGACCCCTGAGTCATTACTTGTCACGCCCTGACCTTAGAGCTTTTTATGTCTATATTTTGGTTTGGTCAGGGTGTGATTTGGGTGGCATTCTGTTCCTTTTTCTATGTTTTTGTATTTCTTTGTTTTGGCAGGGTATGGTTCTCAATCAGGGACAGCTGTCTATCGTTGTCTCTGATTGGGAACCATACTTAGGTAGCTTTTTCCCACAGGGTTTTTGTAGGTAGTTATTTTCTGTTTTGTGTTTCTGCACCTGACAGGACTGTTCCGGTTTTCGTTCATTCTCTTTGTTATTAATGTTATTTAGTGTTCAGTGGAAATAAAAGTATGACCGTTTAACGTGCAGAGCTTTGGTCCACACCTTCTTCAACAGACGATCGTTACAGAGCTAGAGAGGATACCGTTTACCATGCGGTGCTTTGGTCCACACCTTCTTCAACAGACGATCGTTACAGAGCTAGAGAGGATACCGTTTACCACGCTGTGCTTTGGTCCACACCTTCTTCAACAGACGATCGTTACAGAGCTAGAGAGGATACCGTTTACCGTGCGGTGCTTTGGTACTCCTTCAACAGACGATCGTTACAGAACTAGAGAGGATACCGTTTACCACGCTGTGCTTTGGTCCACACCTTCTTCAACAGACAATCGTTACAGAGCTACCACGCTGTGCTTTGGTCCTTCTTCAACAGAGAGGATACTAGAGAGGATACACGTTTACCACGCTGTGCTTTGGTCCTTCTTCAACAGATGATCGTTACAGAGCTAGAGAGGATACCGTTTACCACGCTGTGCTTTGGTCCTTCTTCAACAGATGATCGTTACAGAGCTAGAGAGGATACCGTGTACCACGCTGTGCTTTGGTCCTTCTTCAACAGACAATCGTTACAGAGCTAGAGAGGATACCGTGTACCACGCTGTGCTTTGGTCCTTCTTCAACAGACGATCGTTACAGAGCTAGAGAGGATACTGTTTACCACGCTGTGCTTTGGTCCTTCTTCAACAGACGATCGTTACAGAGCTAGAGAGGATACTGTTTACCGCGCTGTGCTTTGGTCCTTCTTCAACAGACGATCGTTACAGAGCTAGAGAGGATACCGTTTACCGCGCTGTGCTTTGGTCCTTCTTCAACAGACGATCGTTACAGAGCTAGAGAGGATACCGTTTACCACGCTACGCTTTGGTCCACACCTTCTTCAACAGACGATCATTACATCTTTGGATTACAGCTGTGAGTCTTTCTGGGTAAGTCTCTAAGAGTTTGCAGACCTGGATTGTACAATATTTGCACATTATTATTTTTTAAATTCTTCAAGCACTGTCAATTTGGTTGTTGAACATTGATAGACAGCCATTTTTAAGTCTTGTCACATATTTTTTAAGCTGATTTAACCTCTCTGGGATAAAAGCCAGTGAAAATGCAGTGCGCCAAATTCAAATAAATTACAAAAAAATCAAACTTTCATGAAATCACACATGTAAGATACCACATTAAAGTTACACATGTTGTGAATCCAGCCAAAATGTCAGATTTAAAAAAGGCTTTTCGGCGAAAGCAAACAATGCTATTATCTGAGGATAGCACCACTGTAAACAAAGAGAGAAACCATATTTCAACCCTGAAGGCGCGACACAAAACGCAGAAATAAAAATATAAATCATGCCTTACCTTTGACGAGCTTCTTTTGTTGGCACTCCAATATGTCCCATAAACATCACAAATGGTCCTTTTGTTCGATTAATTCCGTCCATATATATCCACAATGTCCATTTATTTGGCGCGTTTGATCCAGAAAAACACAGTTTCCAACTTGCGCAACGTGATGACAAAATATCTCAAAGGTTACCTGTAAACTTTGCCAAAACATTTCAAACTACTTTTGTAATACAACTTGAGGTATTTTTTAAAGTAAAGAATCAATCAAATTGAAGATGGGATGTTCTGTGTTCAATACAGGAAGAAAGCAAACTGCTTTCTAGTCATGCGCCTCTATCAAACAGTACACATGAAGTGACCATCGTTTTGAACAGGGCTTCTTCTTCATTACACAAAGGAAAAACCTCAACAAATTTCTAAAGACTGGTGACATCCAGTGGAAGGTAGGAATTGCAAGCAAGTCCCTTAGAAATCTGGATCCCCAATGAAAACCCATTGAAAAGAGAGTGACCTCAAAAAAAAAAGAATTCTGAATGGTTTGTCCTCGGGGTTTCGCCTGCTACATAAGTTCTGTTATACTCACAGACATGATTCAAACAGTTCTAGAAACTTCAGAGTGTTTTCTATCCAAATCTACTAATAATATGCATATCTCATCTTCTGGGGATGAGTAGCAGGCAGTTGAATTTGGGCATGCTTTTCATCCAAAATTCCAAATGCTGCCCCCTATCCTAGAGAAGTTTAAGTTAAAACTGTAACTAGGCCACTCAGGAACATTCAATGTTTTCTAGGCATGCAACTCCAGTGTAGATTTGACCTTGTAATTCAGGTTATTGTCCTGCTGAAAGGTGAATTAATCCCCCAGTGTCTTGTGGAAAGCAGACTTAACCAGGTTTTCCTCTAGGATTTGTCCTGTGCTAAACTACATTCTATTTATTTTTTTTACCCTGAAAACTCCCCAGTCCTTAAACGATTGCAAGCATATCCATAACATGATTCAGCCACCACTATGCTTGAAAATATGAGGGGTGCTACTCAGTAATGTGTTGTATTGGAATTGCCCTAAACAAAACACTTTGTATTCAGTATTACTTTAGTGCCTTGATGCAAACAGGATGCATGTTTTGGAATATATGGGCTGAGAGCTGAAATATTAAGATGGTCTGAGAGCTGAAACATTAAGACGATGGTCTGATAGCTCCCGAGTTGCACAGCAGTCTAAGGCACTGCATCTCAGTGCAAGAGGCATCACTACAGTACCTGGATCAAATCCAGGCTCTATGACATCCGACGGTGATTGGGAGTCCCATAGGGCAGCACTCAATTTGCCCAGCGTCGACCGGAGTAGGCCGTCATTGTAAATAAGATTTTATTCTTAACTGACTTGCCTAGTTAAATAAATAAATACTGAAACATTCAGACGATGGGCTGATAGCTGAAACATTCAGATAATGGGCTGATAGCTGAAACATTCAGATGATGGGCTGATAGCTGAAACATTCAGATGATGGGCTGATAGCTGAAACATTAAGACTATGGGCTGATAGCTGAAACATTCAGACGATGGGCTGATAGCTGAAACATTAAGACTATTGGCTGATAGCGGAAACATTCAGATGATGGGCTGATAGCTGAAACATTTAGACGATGGTCTGATAGCTGAAACATTCAGACGATGGGCTGATAGCTGAAACATTAAGACTTGGCTGATAGCTGAAACATTCAGACGATGGGCTGATAGCGGAAACATTCAGATGATGGGCTGATAGCTGAAACATTTAGATGATGGGCTGATTGCTGAAACATTCAGATGATGGGCTGATAGCTGAAACATTCAGATGTCTGGCTGATAGCTGAAACCTCCAGATGACTGGCTGATAGCTGAAACCTCCAGATGACTGGCTGATAGCTGAAACCTCCAGATGACTGGCTGATAGCTGAAACCTCCAGATGATGGACTGATAGCTGAAACATTCAGATGATGGGCTGATAGCTGAAACATTCAGATGATGGGCTGATAGCTGAAACCTCCAGATGACTGGCTGATAGCTGAAACATTCAGATGATGGACTGATAACTGAAACATTCAGATGATGGCTGATAGCTGAAACCTCCAGATGACTGGCTGATAGCTGAAACCTCCAGATGACTGGCTGATAGCTGAAACCTCCAGATGATGGACTGATAGCTGAAACATGCAGGTGATGGGCTGATAGCTGAAACATTCAGATGATGGACTGATAGCTGAAACATTCAGATGATGGGCTGATAGCTAAAACATTCAGATGATGGGCTGATAGCTAAAACATTCAGATGATGGGCTGATAGCTAAAACATTCAGATGATGGGCTGATAGCTGAAAACTCCAGATGACTGGCTGATAGCTGCAACCTCCAGATGATGGACTGATAGCTGAAACATGCAGGTGATGGGCTGATAGCTGAAACATTCAGATGATGGACTGATAGCTGAAACATGCAGGTGATGGGCTGATAGCTGAAACATTCAGATGATGGACTGATAGCTGAAACATGCAGGTGATGGGCTGATAGCTGAAACATTCAGATGATGGGCTGATAGCTGAAACATTCAGATGACTGGCTGATAGCTAAAACCTCCAGATGACTGGCTGATAGCTGAAACCTCCAGATGATGGACTGATAGCTGAAACATTCAGATGACTGGCTGATAGCTGAAACATTCAGATGATGGGCTGATAGCTGAAACATTAAGACAATGCGCTGGTATCTGAAACATGCAGGTGATGGGCTGATAGCTGAAACTTTCAGGTGATGGGCTGATAGCTGAAACATTCAGATAATGGGTTGATAGCTGAAAAATTCAGACAATGGGCTGATATCTGAAACATTCAGATGATGGGCTGGTTTCTGAAACATGCAGGTGATGGGCTGATAGCTGAAACATTCAGCTGATGGGCTGATAGCTGAAACATTCAGATGATGGGCAGACAGCTGTAACATTCAGGTGATGGGTTGATAGCTGAAACATTCAGATGATCGCTGATATCTGAAACATTCAGATGATGGGATGAGAGCTGAAACATTCAGATGACTGGCTGATAGCTGAAACATTCAGATGACTGGCTGATAGCTGAAACCTCCAGATGATGGAGGCGATGATGGAGGCGCCGACAGAGATGGCCGCCTCGCTTCGCGTTCCTAGGAAACTATGCAGTTTTTTGTTTTTTTACGTGTTATTTCTTACACTAGTACCCCAGGTCATCTTAGGTTTCATTACATACAGTCGTGAAGAACTACTGAATATAAGATCAGCGTCAACTCACCATCAGTACGACCAAGAATGTTTTTCACGACGCGGATCCTGTGTGCTGCCTTACAACCAGGACAACGGAGTGGATTCCATGCAGCGACCCAAAAAAACGACTCAGAAAAAGAGGGAAACGAAGCGGTCTTCTGGTCAGACTCCGGAGACGGGCACACCGTGCACCACTCCCTAGCATTCTTCTTGCCAATGTCCAGTCTCTTGACAACAAGGTTGATGAAATCCGAGCAAGGGTAGCATTCCAGAGGGACATCAGAGACTGTAACGTTCTCTGCTTCACGGAAACATGGCTCACTGGAGAGACGCTATCCGAAGCGGTGCAGCCAGCGGGTTTCTCCACGCATCGCGCCGACAGAAACAAACATCTTTCTGGTAAGAAGAGGGGCGGGGGCGTATGCCTTATGGCCAACGTGACATGGTGTGATGAAAGAAACATACAGGAACTCCAATCCTCCCTCCAAGCTCGTCATCAAGCTCGAGACCCTGGGTCTCGACCCCGCCCTGTGCATCTGGGTACTGGACTTCCTGACGGGCCGCCCCCAGGTGGTGAGGGTAGGCAACAACATCTCCTCCCCGCTTGATCCTCAACACTGGGGCCCCACAAGGGTGCGTTCTGAGCCCTCTCCTGTACTCCCTGTTCACCCACGACTGCGTGGCCACGCACGCCTCCAACTCAATCATCAAGTTTGCGGACGACACAACAGTGGTAGGCTTGATTACCAACAACGACGAGACGGCCTACAGGGAGGAGGTGAGGGCCCTCGGAGTGTGGTGTCAGGAAAATAATCTCACACTCAACATCAACAAAACTAAGGAGATGATTGTGGACTTCAGGAAACAGCAGAGGGAACACCCCCATCCACATCGATGGAACAGTAGTGGAGAGGGTAGCAAGTTTTAAGTTCCTCGGCATACACATCACAGACAAACTGAATTGGTCCACTCACACAGACAGCATCGTGAAGAAGGCGCAGCAGCGCCTCTTCAACCTCAGGAGGCTGAAGAAATTCGGCTTGTCACCAAAAGCACTCACAAACTTCTACAGATGCACAATCGAGAGCATCCTGGCGGGCTGTATCACCGCCTGGTATGGCAACTGCGCCGCCCTCAACCGTAAGGCTCTCCAGAGGGTAGTGAGGTCTGCACAACGCATCACCGGGGGCAAACTACCTGCCCTCCAGGACACCTACACCACCCGATGCTACAGGAAGGCCATAAAGATCATCAAGGACATCAACCACCGAGCCACTACCTGTTCACCCCGCTGTCATCCAGAAGGCGAGGTCAGTACAGGTGCATCAAAGCTGGGACCGAGAGACTGAAAAACAGCTTCTATCTCAAGGCCATCAGACTGTTAAACAGCCACCACTAACATTGAGTGGCTGCTGCCAACACACTGTCAATGACACTGACTCAACTCCAGCCACTTTAATAATGGGAATTGATGGGAAATGATGTAAATATATCACTAGCCACTTTAAACAATGCTACCTTATATAATGTTACTTACCCTACATTATTCATCTCATATGCATACGTATATACTGTACTCTATATCATCGACTGCATCCTTATGTAATACATGTATCACTAGCCACTTTAACTATGCCACTTGGTTTACATACTCATCTCATATGTATATACTGTACTCGATATCATCTACTGTATCTTGCCTATGCTGCTCTGTACCATCACTCATTCATATATCCTTATGTACATATTCTTTATCCCCTTACACTGTGTATAAGACAGTAGTTTTTTGGAATTGTTCGTTAGATTACTTGCTCGTTATTACTGCATTGTCGGAACTAGAAGCACAAGCATTTCGCTACACTCGCATTAACATCTGCTAACCATGTGTATGTGACAAATAAAATTTGATTTGATTTGATAGCTGAAACATTCAGATGATGGGCTGATAGCTGAAACATTAAGACAATGCGCTGGTATCTGAAACATGCAGGTGATGGGCTGACAGCTGAAACATTCAGATGATGGGCTGATAGCTGAAACATTCAGATGATGGGCTGATAGCTGAAGCATTGGTGGGGATGGCTACCGTTTTACGGGCTCCTAACCAACTGTGTTGTTTTTTTTTGCCTTTTTTTTTTGCCTTTTTTTTTTGCGTTGTAACTTATTTTGTACACAATGTTTCTGCCACCATCTATTACAACTGAAAAGAGCTTCTGGATGTCAGAACAGCGATTACTCACCTCAAACTGGACAAAGATATTTTCTTTAACGTGTCGGAGGCAAAGGATTTACTGCTGATACCAGACCAGGCCCAAATCATTGTCATTAGCATAAATAAAAGACAGCGATACTTGGGACGCAGGTCCAGGTACCTTGTGAGAATTCATCGGTGATTGGGTAACCCGCCTCTACCATCCGCCTTATTGGCCAACGTGCAATCACTGGAGTATAAACTGGATGAGCTTCGTTCAAGACTATCTTACCAACGGGACATTTAAAAACTGTAATATCTTATGTTTCACAGAGTCACGGCTGAACGACAACATAGATAATATACAGTTGGCTGGGTTTTCCATGCATCGGCAAGATAGAACAGATGCCTCTTGTAAAACAAGGGGTGGAGGTCTGTGTCTATTTGTCAACAACAGCTGGTGTGAGAAATCTAATATTAAGGACGATTTATTAACGTTTTGCTCGCCTGAGGTAGAGTGTCTCATGATAAACTGTAGACCACATTATTTATAGCAAAATTTCATCTATATTTTTCGTAGCTGTCTATTTACCACCACAAACCGATGCTGGCACTAAGACCACGTGCATGAGAGCACCAGCTGTTCCTGATGACTCTGTGATCACGCTCGCAGTAGCCGATGTGAGTAAGACTTATGCAATTTACAGTAGCTATTACATTGAAATAATACCATGCTATTGTTTGAGAGAGAGCACCATTTTGAACATGAAAAGTTATTTATAAACAAATCAGGCACATTTGGGCAGTCTTGATACAATTTTTTAAACAGAAATACAATGGTTGGGATCAGTCTAAAACTTTGCACATACATTGCTTCCATCTAGTGGCCAAAATCTAAATTGCTGGGCTGGAATAATATATTATGGCCTTTCTCTTGCATTTCAAAGATGGTACAAAACAAATACAAAATAAAGTTGTATTTTTCTTTGTATTATCTTTTACCAGATCTAATGTGATATTTTCTCCTACATTCCTTTCACATTTCCACAAACTTAAAAGTGTTTCCTTTCAAATTGTACCAAGAATTTTAGACATAGACATATCTGATGTTTGCAGAGAGCTTAATTTGAGAGCATGCTGCCTGGTATGGCAACTGCTCGACCTACAACCTCAAGGAGCTACAGAGGGTAATGCGTACGGCCCATTACATCACTGGGCCAAGCTTCTGCCATCCAGGACCTCTATACCAGCCGGTGTCAGAGGAAGGCCATAAAAATGGCCAAAGACTCCAGCGACCCTAGCCACAGATGGTTCTCTCTGCTACCGCACGGCAAGCGGTACCGGAGCGCCACATGTTCCTCTGTTCATCATCTGTTTCCTTCCTTCACATGTCCCTCTGTTAAACATCTGTTTCCTTCCTTCAGATGTCCCTCTGTTCATCATCTGTTTCCTTCCTTCACATGTCCCTCTATTCATCTGTTTCCTTCAGATGTGCCAAGTGAACCTGCAACCACAACACATCAATAACACTTAACATAAGATCTCCTCTAAGCATTACAGGGATATGGCTCTGAATATATACAGCAACACCTCCCCCATAAGCATTCCTGTCGCTTCTATCCTTGTATTGCTACTGATGTATCATCAAAGGAATTATCATTTCATGAACCTTATTTCTAAGGCTACATATATTAACATGGGCTGTTTTCAGCCCTTTCCTGGGTAGCTGATCAGAGATATACATAATACTGAAAAGAGCAGACAAAGCAAGATAAAACAAATATAAATTCACCAGTCCATTAATCTTTGTGCTTGTGTGCTGCGGGGTTGAAGCTACGGACCCATACTATACTGTGGCTTGGCTCTCTCATCCCTTCCAGACCTCTGGGTCTGTCCCAAATGGCTCCCTATTCCCTGTGGGTCTTTGCCAAAAGGAGTGCAAACTATAGGGAATAGGGAGCTCTTTGCCAAAAGGAGTGCAAACTATAGGGAATAGGGAGCCATTTGAGACACAGGCATTGTGTCAATACAGGGAGGCTTGAAGATTAGATCCTTCAGCCTGTTTCAGAAAATATTTACCTACAGAATAACGACTATTAATAATGACTGACATATGTTGTCTGTCCTAACAAACTTCTGTCGTCTGTCCTAATGAGTTTAAAGAAAATATAATTAGGCTGCCTGCAGGTTGCTGTTGTAGAGAGTTGGCTATAAAATAAACAATGACTGCTGTGATGTGAAGGTTGACACAGCCTGATAGGACAGGTTGTTCTGAGTGATATTTGGCTGGTGAGGTGAGTTGACATCAAGGTTGACACAGCCTGATAGGACAGGTTGTTCTGAGTGATATTTGGCTGGTGAGGTGAGTTGACATCAAGGTTGACACAGCCTGATAGGACAGGTTGTTCTGAGTGATATTTGGCTGGTGAGGTGAGTTGACATCAAGGTTGACACAGCCTGATAGGACAGGTTGTTCTGAGTGATATTTGGCTGGTGAGGTGAGTTGACATCAAGGTTGACACAGCCTGATAGGACAGGTTGTTCTGAGTGATATTTGGCTGGTGAGGTGAGTTGACATCAAGGTTGACACAGCCTGATAGGACAGGTTGTTCTGAGAGATATTTGGCTGGTGAGGTGAGTTGACATCAAGGTTGACACAGCCTGCGATACAACAAAAAACAACCATGGTCTACGTACCTATGTTGATCTCTTCAAAGGTGATGGTGGTGGAGGCTTTTCCCAGGGCGTTGACAGCTGTAACGTTGACTCTGTAGGGGTAGCTACTGAACACCTCAGGGAACAGAACGTGGCAGCGGTTCTTATGGACCACATCCCTTGTTACTTCTAGGGACTCCTGGTTGTGTCTGAGAGGAGAGAGAGGAGAGAGCAAGAGAGAACAACAGAGGGGGAAGATGACAGAGAGGGGGGAGGATGACAGAGAGATGGTGTCTTATTATGTTAGAGAAGGAGGTGTTGTCTTACTATGTTAGAGAAGGAGATGTTGTCTTATTATTTGGAGAAGGAGATGTCTTATTATGTTAGAGAAGGAGATGTTGTCTTATTATTTGGAGAAGGAGATGTCTTATTATGTTAGAGAAGGAGATGTTGTCTTATTATTTTGGAGAAGGATATGTCTTATTATGTTAGAGAAGGATATGTCTTATTATGTTAGAGCAGGAGGTGTTGTCTTACTATGTTACAGAAGGAGATGTTGTCTTATTATGTTACAGAAGGATATGTTGTCTTATTATGTTACAGAAGGAGATGTTGTCTTATTATGTTAGAGAAGGAGATGTCTTACTATGTTAGAGAAGGAGATGTTGTCTTATGTTAGAGAAGGAGATGTTGTCTTATGTTAGAGAAGGAGATGTTGTCTTATGTTAGAGAAGGAGATGTTGTCTTATGTTAGAGAAGGAGATGTTGTCTTATGTTAGAGAAGGAGATGTTGTCTTATTATGTTAGAGAAGGAGATGTCTTATCATGTTACAGAAGGAGATGTTGTCTTATTATGTTACAGAAGGAGATGTTGTCTTATTATGTTACAGAAGGAGATGTTGTCTTATTATGTTAGAGAAGGAGATGTTGTCTTATTATGTTAGAGAAGGAGATGTCTTACTATGTTAGAGAAGGAGATGTTGTCTTATGTTAGAGAAGGAGATGTTGTCTTATGTTAGAGAAGGAGATGTTGTCTTATGTTAGAGAAGGAGATGTTGTCTTATGTTAGAGAAGGAGATGTTGTCTTATTATGTTAGAGAAGGAGATGTCTTATCATGTTACAGAAGGAGATGTTGTCTTATTATGTTAGAGAAGGAGATGTCTTATCATGTTACAGAAGGAGATGTTGTCTTATTATGTTAGAGAAGGAGATGTCTTATCATGTTACAGAAGGAGATGTTGTCGTATTATGTTAGAGAAGGAGATGTATTATTATGTTAGAGAAGGAGATGTTATCTTGTTATGTTAGAGAAGGAGATCTCTTGTTATGTTGGAGAAGGAGATGGTGTCTTATTATGTTAGAGAAGGAGATGTTGTCTTATTATGATAGAGAAGAATATGTTGTCTTATTATGTTAGAGAATGAGATCTCTTATTATGTTGGAGAAGGAGCTGGTGTCTTGTTATGTTAGAGAAGGAGATGGTGTCTTGTTATGTTAGAGAAGGAGATGTCTTATTATGTTAGTGAATGATGTCTTATTATGTTAGAGAAGGAGATGTTGTCTTTTGTTAGTGAAGGAGATGTTGTCTTATTATGTTAGAGAAGGATATGTCTTATTATGTTGGAGAAGGAGATGTTGTCTTATGTTAGAGAAGGAGATGTTGTCTTATGTTAGAGAAGGAGATGTCTTATCATGTTGGGGAAGGAGATGTCTTATTATGTTGGGGAAGGAGATGTTGTCTTTTTGTTAGTGAAGGAGATGTTGTCTTATTATGTTAGAGAAGGAGATGTCTTATTATGTTACAAAAGGAGATGTCTTATATTACAGAAGGAGTTGAAGTCTTGAAAACTTCCTTCACACTGCAACTGTTTTCCAAAACAAAATTCAGCCATGGTGATTTTGGTGTTGTCAGTATCTAAGGGCCTCTGAACCAGGGTGCTGAAGGGTTTTTTCAGATCTCTCTAGGAGACAGAGGTTGTGTCATTATAGTGGGTGGTAGTGGTCGTTAATGAGGCTCAGAGTGTGGGTTGTAGTGTGGGTTGTTATTTTATTTATTTCACCTTTATTTAACCAGGTAGGCTAGTTGAGAACAAGTTCTCATTACAATTGCGACCTGGCCAAGATAAAGCAAAGCAGTTCGACACAAACAACAACACAGAGTTACACATGGAATAAACAAACGTACAGTCAATAATACAGTAGAAAAATAAGTCTATATACAATGTGAGCAAGTGAGGTGAGATAAGGGAGGTAAAGGCCATGGTTGCGAAGTAAATACAATATAGCATGTAAAACACTGGAATGGTTGATTTGCAGTGGAAGAATGTGCAAAGTAGAGATAGAAATAATGGGGTGCAAAGGAGCAAAATAAATCAATAAATACAGTAGGAAAAGAGGTAGTTGTTTGGGCTAAATTATAGATGTACAGGCTATGTACAGGTGCAGTAATCTGTGAGCTGCTCTGACAGCTGGTGCTTAAAGCTAGTGAGGGAGAAAAATGTTTCCAGTTTCAGAGATTTTTGTAGTTCATTCCAGTCATTGGCAGCAGAGAACTGGAAGGAGAGGCGGCCAAAGGAAGAATTCGTTTTGGGGGTGACCAGAGAGATATACCTGCTGGAGCGCATGCTACAGGTGGGTGCTGCTATGGTGACCAACGAGCTGAGATAAGGGGGGACTTTACCTAGCAGGGTCTTGTAGATGACCTGGAGCCAGTGGGTTTGGCAACGAGTATGAAGCGAGGGCCAGCCAACGAGAGCGTACAGGTCTGTCACGCCCTGGTCTTAGTATTTTGTGTTTATATATTTATTTGGTCAGGCCAGGGTGTGACATGGGTTTATTTTGTGTTGTGTTTTGGTATTGGGGTTTTAGTAGGTATTGGGATTGTGGCTGAGTAGGGGTGTCTAGCATAGTCATTGGCTGCCTGAGGCGGTTCTCAATCAGAGTCAGGTGATTCTCGTTGTCTCTGATTGGGAACCATATTTAGGTAGCCTGGGTTTCACTGTGTGTTTTGTGGGTGATTGTTCCTGTCTCAGTGTGTTTGTATTCACCAGATAGGCTGTATAGGTTTTCACGTTCCGTTTCTTGTTTTTTGTATTTGTCGTGTTTATTCTTTCGTTAAACATGTATCGAACTAACCACGCTGCATTTTGGTCCGACTCTCCTTCGATGGAAGAAAGCCGTAACAAGGTCGCAATGGTGGGTAGTATATGGGGCTTTGGTGACAAAACGGATGGCACTGTGATAGACTGCATCCAATTTATTGAGTAGGGTATTGAAGGCTATTTTGTAAATGACATCGCCGAAGTCGAGGATTGGTAGGATGGTCAGTTTTACAAGAGTATGTTTGGCAGCATGAGTGAAGGATGCTTTGTTGCGAAATAGGAAGCCAATTCTAGATTTAACTTTGGATTGAATATGTTTGATGTGAGTCTGGAAGGAGAGTTTACAGTCTAACCAGACACCTAGGTATTTGTAGTTGTCCACATATTCTAAGTCAGAGCCGTCCAGAGTAGTGATGTTGGACAGGCGGGAAGGTGCAGGCAGCGATCGGTTGAAGAGCATGCATTTAGTTTTACTTGTATTTAAGAGCAATTGGAGGCCACGGAAGGAGAGTTGTATGGCATTGAAGCTCGCCTGGAGGGTTGTTAACACAGTGTCCAAAGAAGGGACAGAAGTATACAGAATGGTGTCATCTGCGTTGAGGTGGATCAGAGACTCACCAGCAACAAGAGCGACATCATTGATGTATACAGAGAAGAGAGTCAGTCCAAGAATTGAACCCTGTGGCACCCCCATAGAGACTGCCAGAGGCCCGGACAACAGGCCCTCCGATTTGATACACTGAACTTTATCAGAGAAGTAGTTGGTGAACCAGGCGAGGCAATCATTTGAGAAACCAAGGCTGTCGAGTCTGCTGATGAGGATGTGGGGATTGACAGAGTCGAAAGCCTTGGCCAGGTCAATGAATACGGCTGCACAGTATTGTTTCTTATCGATGGTGGTTAAGATATCCTTTAGGACCTTGAAACCAGATTGCATAGCGGAGAAGGTATGGTGGGATTCGAAATGGTCGGTAATCTGTGTGTTGACTTGGCTTTGGAAGACCTTAGAAAGACAGGGTATGATGCATATAGGTCTGTAGCAGTTTGGTTCTAGAGTGTCACCCCCTTTGAAGAGGGGGATGACCACAGCTGCTTTCCAATCTTTGGGAATCTCAGCACGAAAGAGAGGTTGACCAGGCTAGTAATAGGGGTTGCAACAATTTCAGCAGATCATTTTAGAAAGAAAGGGTTAAGATTGCCTAGCCCGGCTGATTGTAGGGATCCAAATTTTGCAGCTCTTTCAGAACACCAGCTATCTGGATTTGGGTGAAGGAGAAATCGGGGAGCTTTGGGCAAGTTGCTGTTGGGGGGTCCAGTGCAGTTGACCGGGGTAGGGGTAGCCAGGTGGAAAGCATGGCCAGCTGTAGAAAAATGCTTATTGAAATTCTCAATTATAGTGGATTTATCGGTGGTGACAGTGTTTCCTATCTTCAGTGCAGTGGGCAGCTGGGAGGAGGTGTTCTTATTCTCCATGGACTTTATAGTGTCTCAGAACTTTTTTGAGTTTGTGTTGCAGGAAGCAAATTTCTGCTTGAAAAAGCTAGCCTTGGCTTTTCTAACTGCCTGTGTATATTGGTTTCTAGCTTTCCTGAAAAGTTGCATATCACGGGGGCTGTTCAATGCTAATGCAGAACGCCATAGGATGTTTTTGTGTTGGTTAAGGGCAGTCGGGTCTGGAGAGAACCAAGGGCTATATCTGTTCCTGGTTCTACATTTCTTGAATGGGGCATGGTGAGGAAGGCACTTTTAAAGAATAACCAGGCATCCTCTACTGACGGGATGAGGTCAATATCCTTCCAGGATACCCCGGCCAGGTCGATTAGAAAGACCTGCTTGCTGAAGTGTTTCAGGGAGCGTTTGACAGTGATGAGTGGAGGTCGTTTGACCGCTGACCCATTACGGATGCAGGCAATGAGGCAGTGATCGCTGAGATCCTGGTTGAAACAGCAGAGGTGTATTTAGAGGGCAAGTTGGTTAGGATGATATCTATGAGGGTGCCCGTGTTTACGGCTTTGAGGTGGTACCTGGTAGGTTCATTGATAATTTGTGTGAGATTGAGGGCATCAAGCTTAGATTGTAGGATTGCTGGGGTGTTAAGCATGTTCCAGTTTAGGTCACCTAGCAGCACGAGCTCTAAAGATAGATGGGGCAAACAGTTCACATATGGTGTCCAGAGCACAGCTGGGGGCAGAGGGGTCTATAGCAGGCGACAACGGTGAGAGACTTGTTTTTAGAGAGGTGGATTTATAAAAGTAGAAGTTCAAATTGTCTGGGTACAGACCTGGATAGTAAGACAGAACTCTGCAGGCTATCTTTGCAGTAGATTGCCACACCGCCCCCTTTGGCCGTTCTATCATGTCTGAAAATGTTGCAGTTAGGGATGAACATTTCAGAATTGACTGTTATAGAGGTAGTGTGGGTTGACTATTAAAGTGGGTGGTAGTGGTGGTTAATGAGGCTCAGAGTGTATGTTGTAGTGTGGGTTGACCATTAAAGTGGGTGGTAGTGGTGGGTAATGAGGCTCACAGTGTGGATTGGCAATTATAGTGGGTTGTAGTGGTGATTAATGAGGCTCATGGAGAGATATCCTTTCAGACAACAACAGCGTTCAGAGGACCTAGTTGTTCTCTAAATGATTATTCTAATGTGAAATATTGTCTGCACAACATCAATGAGGTTGCTAGGAGACCACCTGCTGAGAGAGGGTGTCAGTGAGTTGTCTGAGGCATGGTGAAGTGTAGCCCCAAACTCAGACAGAACAGAGAGACAGAGAGAGACAGAGAGAGACAGAGAGAGAGACAGAGAGACAGAGAGAGAGAGAGAGAGACAGAGAGAGACAGAGAGAGAGAGAGAGACAGAGAGAGACAGAGAGAGACAGAGAGAGAGACAGAGAGAGACAGAGAGAGAGACAGAGAGAGAGAGAGAGACAGAGAGAGAGACAGAGAGAGATAGAGAGAGACAGAGACAGAGACAGAGAGAGAGAGAGACAGAGACATAGAGAGAGACAGAGACATCGAGAGAGAGAGAGACAGAGAGAGAGATAGATAGAGAGAGACAGAGACAGAGAGACAGAGAGATCCAATGTATGACCATATTAGAGAGACATATTTCCTTCAGATTACACAGATCCACAAAGAATTTGAAAACAAACCCAATTTTGATAAACTCCCATATCTACTGGGTGAAATACCACAGTGTGACATCACAGCAGCAAGATTTGTGACCTGTTGCCACAAGAAAAGGGCAACCAGTGAAGAACAAACACCATTGTAGATACAACCCATATTTATGCTTATTTATTT